>NC_141548.1:63012500-63164250 GCF_021556685.1 Rattus norvegicus
AATCACACTTATTTTTTATGATGAACCATACACATTTCTTAAAATATAATGTGGTATTTAAAAGACAAAATAGCTTCTTTGTGTATTAGAAAATAAATAGCTTTTGAAAGAGTCATAAACTCCCCAGGATACACATCTCATCCCATAAATGTCAAACTCTCCCAAATGCATAGAACTTCATATAAAGTTTTTTTCCTGATATACATATTACAAAACAGTGTGGTCATCATGGAGTCCTTCATATCGGGGATTCATTTGTTCATTTTGTTTTTGTTTTTGTTTTTTTGTTTTAGATTCAGTGAGTGGAGTTTATTTAAACTTGATAATCTAGTGGTTCTTGGTAGCAGTAGACTTTTCTGCTCAGATCACACTTTGTATACCTTCAGTAGTACAAATCCTTATACAAAAACTGGGTTTCAGTGTTGAATTATAAAGGATATACTTGCCAGAATTATAACATTAATGAATTTTCCTTCTGTAAAGAGAAATCTAAGGAATAAGAAAAAATGACACTGTCAACACATTCAGGGTCTATTTACAAATTTGGTGTAATTTTTCTACCTTTTAATATATTTTATCTTTTTTGTGTTTTGTCATCATTACGTTTCTTTTTGAAAATGTATGTGTATATATCAATGCTTTTCCATGTAGTGAAATAAATAAATAAATGAGCCAGCATATAAAACCATGTATAGACATTTATGTATATATACACATGTATAATATGTATATACATGTGGAGGAAAGAGGTTTCCTCCTTAGTCTCCCCATTGTCTTTGGAGATTGTGTCTGTCAACCATTGCTGAGAACATCACCTTGCCTAGATAAGGGGACTCTTGAATCTTTCTCTACCTGACTCTTTGCACATTGAGGGATTTGTGCCCTGGTGCTGTTTGTATTTTGATGCTAATTCCACTTCCCCAAGAGGGCTGCCTAGGATGAGGAGTGAATCACTACTCAGATGACAGTATTAGAACCCTCTTCTCATTTTAATGTGCAAAATAAAGACTAGAGCTGGTGATTGCACAGTGGAAGGGAGAGTGGAGCTGAAAAGTTTTAGGGAGAAGAAAGGAAGAGAGAAAAGGGGAAGTGGAAGGAAAATGGCACAGAAGCACATGGCCTGGAGAAACCACAAATGATAAGGGATCTCATAGCTGGGGAATAGAGTAGTGCAGTGGTAGATCTGCCCAATCTAGGTACGCAGCTTATATTCATATTAATTGAGTTTTCTTTGCATGGGCTTATTTGGGTCGGAGAGGTTACCTCAACAGGGATTGAAGACTCAAAACTTTTCTATGGCAACTTGGCATCTGGATCAGGTCCTGGAGCTTACAAATAGGTAATCTACATTTAAAAACATCTCTGCAATCCTGTTTGCATTTTTACTGCTCCTCCCATGTTACAAAATAAAGTTCATTTTTTTCCGTACTTTTTATTGTCTGTGGTATTATTGTGTGTGTTTTAATGACTGTTACCATTATTTCAATATAAAAAGTTAAATGTATGTTTTCTAGTGTGATATACATTGAGGATTATATTTGGCCTCCTCTCAGACCATTTAATGTGGTTTAATCATAGTTCTCACTACATCTCTCTTAGAATGTTCTGAGATTGTTTTCAGTTATTTTCACATTACTTAAAAAAAGGACTGCACTGATACAATAGTAGCATGAATATAACAAAATAGTTATATATTGTTATGAATATAATAGTTATGGATATAACAAAACACTTGTTATTGAATTGAAGGGGCCTACTTCATGTGTTAGAACCTATGTTTGACATTTGTAATGTAGCCAAGATCCTGTGGCTAGGTAGGCCATCTGCCATTGAGGAAAGCCTAATATTACTCTACTTAGTGAACACAGAATTAAAATGGCTCTGCAACTTACTGCTATAATCAGTGCATGGTCAGCCCTCCTTAGAGAAACATTTTTTTTCTTGTTTTCAGGTTTATTGAAAATATGGCATAACGGATTAAACAGCTCCACGTGGTGTTTTTTCTTTTTCTTTTTCTTTTTTCCGGGGCTGGGGATCGAACCCAGGACCTTGCGCTTCCTAGGCAAGCGCTCTACCATTGAGCCAAATCCCCAACCCACGTGGTGTTTTGAAATTCATCCCAACCATATGCTGAGTGACCTGGAGGTTGGAGAGACTGCCAAAGTCCAGAAGCTTCAGCATTTCCTTGGTGTCAGGATCTACCTCAATGATCTCCTGATCTAGGGCTGAGACCTCAGGAACATAATTATCTCTCCTCTCCCTCTCTTCTTCCTGCAACTTGATGGAGATGCCTCTCACAGGACCTCTCTGAATCTGCTTCATCAGATGTGTGACATAGCCGGCTATCTTGTTCCGAAGGTTTTTGCTGGGGATGATGGCGATCTCCTCGCACACGCGCTTGTTGGTGTGAAAGTCATTACCCAGGCGCGTGTAGTACTTCTCGATGATGACCCGGGCTGCCTTCTTCACGGTCTTGGTGCGAACACGGCCCATGTTGATGGGTCTCGGTAAAAGAGACCCGTCAACATTTTTTTTGAAGTAGATGACAATTACCACACAGACGCAAAACTGGTCTATGTGAGAACCATGGAATAGTCAAGCCTAATTTCCATACCTTCCATAACTTCTCCTCCACATCTCAAAGACCTTCAAGGAAAATGGGACAGGAAACTATAAAAAGCTTGCTCAATAACATCAAAGCAATACTGTTTTCTTGACATCAAAGCAGATATGCATAGAAACCCAAAGCAATTATGGTACTCTGCACAATGCTTACAGAAGCGCTACCCAGGCAAAAAATCCCAGCATGACAAAAGAAGATGGGTGCAACATCTACCAACAGGTGAGGGGCTAATGACATTTGATAGTTTCAACGAGGAAGAAAGTCAGTTCTTGTTTTGTTAAAATGGTCTGACACTGGTAGGTTGATCTAATTCCATTGTTGGCCTTACCATGAGTATTTCAGGAAGACAAATTAGACATGATGGGTTAATAAACAAAAGTAGAAAGTTTGAAGTTGGGTGTGTACAGAGATGAGGGTAGAAAGTGGAAGGGACTGGGTGGTATATAAATATAATGAAAATGCATTGTATGGAATTCTCAAAACTTTGAGCAACGTATTGTCAAACATAACGGAGAACCTGGAATTATGGCACAACACTTATGATTATGTATTGATCTTCCAAAGGACTGATGTATTTCACAGCATATACATCAGGATTCTCACAGCTACTTGTAATTACAGGTCCATGATAACTGGCATCCTCTTCTGGTCTCTGTGAGCACTTGTATACATGTGTGCATATTCACACATCTTCACATGTAAATAAAATGGAATCCTAAAAACAAACAATATGAAAAACTCCATGCCATACTGGTTTCCATAGTGATCTCAGTATGTGGTTTAGTGTTTCTTGCATTCATTCTTTTAGTTTGTGCCTTTCTCAGAAGCAGTGCCTGAGGACACATTTAATTATTCATTTGTGTTTCTTTCCCTGGTGTTTAAACTTTTAGTATTTATGATTTGTTTTGCCATATTCTCTTTTAGATAATTTTTGGCATAAACCAATGATTTTATTTAATCTATTATTTGATTAAATATTAAGCATATTTGAGGAGCTGGTAATATGTCTCTGTGGATATAAGTACTTGTTTAAAAAGCTTGCTGAGTCAAGTTCAAACTCCACATCACACATAAAGGTGAAAGATCAGAACAGACAGCTCAAGATTGATGTCTGACATTCACGAATGCACCTTTGCAGTATAACCCTATACACAAGGAAAAGTAAAGAAATTTAAATTAAAAAATATGTGTATGTAGGAATAATTTCATGAAGAATTTACTCTTTTAACATGTTTCATTAGACAAAATTTACCAATTGTAAAATCTACTGATGACATGTTTCAATCTATTGTTTTTTCTAAACTTTTCATTCTTTTCCATCATACATATTTCTAAATGATTTTATAGCAACTGTTCAACCTAGGAGTGCCTACTTGTGTTATAGATTGAGACTCATATTGTATTGTAATGTTGTCTTTTTATCAGGAACAGGGATTCTTCTTTAACCCAAACTCAAGAAACAGATCAAATTTACCTAAATCTGAATATATATTAGTCTATAAAAAGTAAAATGCTACAAGTAGTTGTTGGTTATACATATTATGGAGATTTTTCTATAAGCTTAACTTCCTATACAAGAAACAGATCGGTTGCATGAGTAAACAAAATGCTACTGGGAATTTTAAAATACAACCACATATATGTAAGAATTTACATGACAAAACTACATTTCCAATTTATGAAAATATTAAATATTTTAATAAATACTCAAAATAGAATATCTCTGTGGTAACAAATATTTATACTTAGTAAAATCATGCCATGACTTTAGATATTCTCATAGATTTCAATTTCATTAAAGCTATTATCTTATGGTAAATTTGGACAATAGTTATCCAATACTAAAAAGAAATCAGTTATCAGCCAAGAGAAGACATGGAAGAATACTATGCATATAACTAAATTAGTAAAAGTAATTAATGTAAAAAGTAATTAATGTAAAAAGCACTGTTTCTGATTACATTGTATTGTGGAAAATACAAGAGTATTGAGAATGTTTTGTAGATTTGAGAAGCTGAGAGAGTAAATTGGTGTAGACAAGACACAGAATATATTTAGGTCTAGAAAATTACTTTTGTATGATATTAGAAGGTTGGATATAAGTCATTGTACACTTGTAGGAACACATTGGCTATGCAGCAGTTGTGAACCTTAATATGAGCTATGTGTCCTAGGAGAAAATTGTATACTAATATAGTTTTATGTTCTACTCTCATGGGGATATTAATAGGAAAAGAGCCTAACATATGTGTGAATACAGGACATTCACAGAATCTGTAATTCTCACTAATTTTTGTTTCTGAACTTAAGTTCAGTTCACAAGAGGAGTTCATGTCTACCACTGGACACCCAGTCAGAAGCCCATAGCTGAAGCTTTGTGAGGCCTTAGGTGAGGATTAAATTTTGTCATTGAACTGAATGGAAAAGTCCTAAACTGCCTTAAAGGCTACTCTTGGCCTGAACCAGAGAAGTTTCTCTTTACATTGAATCTTAGTCAGGGTTTCTATTGCTGCAATTAACTACCATGATCAAAAGATAATTGGGGAAGAAAGGGTTTATTTGACTTAACACTTCCACATTTTAATCCCCCAATGAAGGAAGCCAGTATAGGAACTCAAACATGGCAGGAACCTGGCAGTAAGAGCTGATGCTGAGGCCATGGAGGGATGTTGCTTAATAGATACTGTGTCCTCCCACATGTTGTTCAGCCTGATTTCATATATAAACTTGGACCACTGACCATGGGATGGCACTATCTAAAATGGGCTGCCCTACCCTCATCACTAATTCAAACAATGCCTTACAGATGGATCCTATGGGAACATTCTCTCAATTGAGTTTCCCTCCTTTCACGTGATTGTAGCTTGATGAATAGTTCTGATGAAACTAGACATAGAAAATTTGTTCTAGTCTGCTTCTCTGTTGCTGACCTAAATAAACTTGTAGTAGTAAAACCTTTATTGGTATTATATATCCAGATCACAGTCCATTTTTAGGAAAAAAAGGTCAGAAGCAAAATGAGGACTTTGGAGGAAGGAATTCAATCAGAGAATCTAAATGAATGATGCTTTCTCACAGCATGTGTTAGAGGCCCATATGATGAGGATATGAGCTCCATTGAAGATCCAGCTTCATAGATACCCTTAGCATGTGCCAGGCTGAGAAAAGCCTAACTGAACCATGATTGGTGGTTCAGTTAGGCTCGGCAGAGTAGTCAGAGTTTCTTTAGGTTGAGATAAGAAGTGTTTAAGGTTTGGTGCTAAGCAGGACGTTGATACTAGCCATTCTAATACCCAAGCAACCTTAAAGAAGAAAGTAATGAGAAAATGCAGAGCCAGAGGATGGTCTCATAGTCTTGGCCACCAGTGCCTTAAACAGAGTACGTGTTGCACTGATAGGCAGAGATTATCATCACTAAATAATACATGCACTCACACAGAGAAAGTCTCATTTATCCATATTTATCCATATACAACTATTATTGTAGTATTCTGCAAATTCAATTCGATGCTGAATAATGTTTTGAAAATTGGAAAAAAACCAATCTTGAATTGATTAAAAGAAACAGAGACTGAGTGAACAGATTTAGAATACTTGTTAAAATTTCTTATTTCCCGCAACATAATGATTTTGTTATTTGGAAATTCCATGCAACAATAACATTCACTTTCCATTCCTCTCAGCCTAAAGTTGTTTGAAGACTCATGATTATTTATTCAAAAATTAACTATGTATGTAAACTAACATTGTCTAACATGTATATGGAATGCAATTGAGTTCAGAAATAAATCTTACAATTGTGCTCACAGGATTCTAGGCGATTCCATTACAATAAAACAACAAAATTCTTGTCTTTTTAACAAAATACACTAGGACTTTTTCATTTCTACAGGCAAAACACAAAGGTGGGAAGCTTTTCATGCCACTTAAAATTTGGTGCATATTAATTAAAACATAACTGTAAGATCTGCGACTGAAAAATAGTATATACATCTTCATAATGTTGAATTTGGCCATGATTTCTTACATTAAGAACATGAGCACTGAAGCAAAAGGAAATAGAATGAATTAGACAACTTAATGAAAAAAGTATTTTATATGTCAAAGAACACCTTCAGTATAATGAAAAAACATTGAGATAGGAGAAAATAATTGTTTATACTGTACTCCTTAAGTGTTCTATGGCCAGAATATATTAATGTGACTTATAATTTAACAGAAATAACAATTCCTCCACAATAATAATAATAGTTAATAGCACATGAAAATTTGTTATCAAAATAAATCACTAGCCATTTTAAACCCAAATAATGATTAAATGCCACTTCACTGAGCACTATAATTTGCATGGGAAATAAGTGATGGCAAGTATGAAGAAACTACAGCCCTGGTATGTTGTTTATTGGGACATAAATGTTGCAGCTATAATTTCGATAGCCTTAGAAAGTTAAAGTTTTACTCCAGGAAACAGCAGCATTTCCTAGATAAGTAGGTGAAGAACAGAAAACAAGTACTAACACACAAAGATTTGCAGGAACGTTCATTATAGCATTAGAACAATTGCCAAAAATTCATGATGCAAATGTTCACAAAAAGATCCATTTTAAATTAAATGTATTTTAAACCTACACTGGAATATTTTCAGACATAGAAATAGGTATGGAGATGAGTTACAAGATAGAGAGACACTTAAAGTAGTACAGAAAGTTAATAATACACACGTGATTCTGATATATGAAATGTAAAGAATAGGTAATTTTATTTGGACAAGAATCATATTAGAGATGGACAGGACTTGAAATTTAGAGGTTAGTGGAACTAAATGATCTTTATAGGAGATGAGAAGGTATGGAGTGTGGGGCTCTGGTACCTGGGGCTCCCCACAGAGACCTGTCACTGGCTAGGTATATGGGTTAAGGGGAAGGGAGAGAGAACTCAGGCAGGAAGGGGTACAGCTTTTGTCACTTCTGCTGCCAATCCTTCCTCTTTCCACCTTTGCTGCTTTGGTTGCCCAGCCAGGCTGAGCCAGCAGGAGACTGACTAACCCATGAGAGGTACAGGACATCTTCTGGTGGCGATTTCAGGGAGAGCAGATCTCTTCGCCAAATGGCAGTGTTACAGCTATAATGACAGAAGTTCTCAGATGATGGAATAATTTCTGCACTGCACACCTTTCAGCCTGAACACGATTCTTAAATAACAGTTTTTGCATAGGTCTGACAGCAGGTGCTTCTTATTGGTTTGACCTGAGAGCTTGGGAAAATCTACATCTTCGTGGTAATGGTCCTCTTTCTATGATCTTTCTTGAGCCCACATAACCTGTGAGCACATCCTCACCTGGGGAGTAAGGGTCTCTGGCATTGTCCTCTGTGACTGATCTGTCCTGAGTCTGTGTAATCTGTGGTCACGTCCTCACCTGTGGAGGAGGGGCTATGTGACTGGTCTGTCTCAAACCTCTCTCCAGGGGTCAGCCGGAACATGACAAATATAGAGGCTAATGCTCACAGCCAACCATTGAACTAAGAACGGGGTCCCAATTGTAGGAGTTAGAGAGAATTGAACGAGCTGAAGGAGTTTGCAATCTCATAAGAACAACAATACCAACCAACCAGAGCTCCCAGGGACTAAATTACCATGTAAATAGTACATATGTACAGACCCATAGCTCCAGCTGCATATGTAGCAGAGGATGGCCTTGTTGGGCAACAATGGAAGGAGAAGCCCTTGGTCCTGCCAAGGCTCAAAACCCCAGTGTAGGGGAATGTCAAGGCAGGGAGGCAAAAAGGGGTGCGTGGGTAGGGAACACCCTCATAGAAGCAGGGGATGGGGCGATGGGATAGGGGACTGATGGATGGAAAACTGGGTCAGGGGATAACATCTGAAATGTAAATAAAAAGTATTCAATAAAAAATATTAAGCGTATATTTCTCATACATTTTAAAAGAATCCTATCAGTAAACTTTTCATGAAAGAAATTGGAAAACTACCTTATCAAAATGAAGTAGAAATTACATAACAAAACAGGTGACCTTAAACTGTTAGAAAAAGTTGGAAAAGACATTAAAAACGCAAATGAGATCTGAGAAGGTTAATAGAGCAAGTTCCAAAAGTAACCATAAGTAACTTGGTTGAGTGCATTTTGGAAATGAGAAATGGTGGATCCTACTTAAAAATGAGAGAAAATAGCAAAGTGACTTATGGGCTTAAGTGGTCAGGAAAGAGACCTGACCAGTTTATTGGCATCAGGGAAGAGAGTTCTGTGAAAATTAAGAAGTGAAGGTAGGTATTGAAGAAAATGCTAGATTCACTATCAGCATTAATTTACAAAGAAAAACAAAAGAAATGCAGAAAGCTCTAACGGCATATCAAATAGCACATAGATATAAAACAATGGAACAAAAGAAACACAGGAGTCCTGCACATGACTAAAACAAGAAAGGAAAAACTGACTTGGCATAGGGAATCAATTAAAAGAATTCGTTATAGTAATAATTAAAGATTTCAGAATCTGCACCTTGCAGTTAGAATCATTCCAATTGGTGATGAAGATGAAGTAGAAATTTTAGTGGGTAATAAGATTAAAAAAACCCACATCTTCTATAGTAATAAAATTATATAATATTATAATCGGAATTCAAATTAAATGGCTAACATTTAATAAAATGTACTAACATTATGTTAGTAGATAGTTGGAAAACATCTTTAATAAGTATTTGAAATATTGTTTTGTTTAGGTAATATACCCATGATGTGTAATTATTATGGATAGCTGTGCACCTCTTTGTATGACTTTTTATAACAGTGTACTGACTTTGTGTTGGATGGAAAGAGCTCGTTTTGTTTACTGCTGAGTACCAAGAAGAGGAAGACTTGAGGGAAGTTGGTCAGCGTGCCCTGGAGATGCACTGATAAAATACTGAGCAAGTCAACACAGAACTCTGCACAGAAGTTTGATTGATAGATATTTGATAAATGAAAGCATAGTTTAGAATTTAACTCACATACTATGGCAAGACATTAATGGGCTTTAGCAAGTGTGATTTTGTTTAAAGGGATTAGTTGCTCTTATGAAGTGAATAACACATTTTAGGAATGACAAAGTGGGTGGGCAGAAAATGAAAGAGAGCATTATAAATACTCCAGCGAGATCCAATTAGGACCAAACCCTATTAAATTTAGTACAGTTTTATCCCATGTAGCATACACTTAAATCATATTTGTCATGTAGCTACAATTTTCCTTATTGTCGAGTGGACATTGAGAGTTTATTGGGGAATCAGAGAGCATAAATCATGCTTGCATGTAATTTCTACTCAGGTTGGAATTTAGCTAAAAGTTATTGCTATAATGCTGCTGTATATAATGATGGGCAAGGTGTGATGAGTTATGGATATGTCCTTTATTGACCAGGGTAGGGGCAGGGACCTTTCCTTGAAGGGAATTATGTATATGGCCAAGGATAAGGATGGGATCTGATTTAGTCAAGGAGGTTATGTTAGAGTGAGGGATCTGCTAGGCTACAGCTGGCTAGAAACTATAGCGAAGAGAAAGGCCCTGCCAGAGCCCTATTGATACAAATGAGGATGCTTGCAGCTAATCCTTGGACTGAACAAGGGGGCCCCAATGAAGGAGTTAGAGGAAAGACTGAAGGAGCTGAAGGGGTTTGCAACACCATAGGAAGAACAACAATATCAACCAATCAAATCCCCGCAGAGTTCTGAGGAACAAAATCACCAGCCAATGAGTATACATGGAAGGATCCATGACTCCAGCCACTTATATGGCAGAGGACGGCATTTCCCAGCACCAATGGGAGAAAAAGTCATTGGTCCTATAAAGGCTTGTTTCCCCAATAGAGGGAAATGCCAGGGCATTGAGGTTGGAGTGCATGGGTGGGAACAAGAGCATACTCATAGAAACAGGGGAGGGGGAGGGAATATGGAAGAAAAGGAATAAAATTATATATAAAAAAGTAATTGACAACATTGGCAGAGTGAGGTGTACAGCTTTGTCAATTGGGATAAAAAAAGCATGGACCAGACAGTGTAAACCACAGAAAGAATAACTAAGTAGCAAGCCTCTGCCCTCAGATGCTATAGGAAATACTAAAGAATTTAAATAAGTATGTGTTCTAATAAATTTTGATTTACATTTTTCTAATTAAGAGAAAAGTAGATTAAAATGTTACAAGAGGCTTACCAAAAAAATACATACATAGTCTATAACTATAATTAGTGTGACTAGCCTTTTGACTTAAACTGGGAGATTCTTATGGAGGAAAAAGGCTAATAATGTATAAAAAATTTGTTATTTATTATATATTCATCAATATTTTTAAATAGTTTTCATATATCATAAAGCATTTTATAATGAAAATATTGTAGTAAAACCTTTATTTTATTGGTGATGGCACTAAAACCTAAGGAAAACAGTTACCCTTCCTAAGATCATAAGTGTTAAAGAATACTATTGAAAATACTACTGTAAAGATATCAATTTAATCTCTATTAAAAAATTGATGCTGATAAAATTAATGAAAAAGCTGAAGATGGTGATTCTGGCAAGTGTGTGAGGAAAGACCTTGAGAGTGATGATTACTTTGGTAGAACAAGGACTAATTAGGGAAATGTCCAAGGCTCTCATCAAAGATATGGTGTGATCCATACTCAGTGTTTTATTTCAAAGAATCTGACCAATCGCACTTTTCTCTGGCATATCAAACTGGTGTGACGATACTAACATCTATATACGTACAGGATCTGAAAACCAACCACTTTTGCCTGCCACTCCATGCAAATTTCAATCGTAGAAAGAAAAGGCAGGTGAGTTCCAAATTTGGCAGGAAGAAATTCAGATATCCATATCTATGACCAGTTTTCAAAAATGACACAGAAGAGTGAATAGATATATTTATGAACTTTAGCCTTGCAAACCTGCTTTATGAATTAAATAAAGGGGGTACAATAGATATAAACACAGCAGAATCTGACACATAGTTTTTAAATTTTATTCATTTTGAAATTATAATGACATCTTTTAATCTTTTCTTTATTCCAGCCAGACTCAGATACTCCTGACTCTTCCAAATTCATAGCCTTTTTTATTATTAGATGTTGTTACACTTATATATGTACAAGTACAATCATATATGCTACTAAATATAGCAGTCTGTGTCTATATAATATTAATTATAGGTTTGTTTTCAGAGCTATTCATCATATTTACTCCCTAGAGAAGACTGAAGTTTAACTGTGCAGGTTCTAATAATCATGTACACTAAAAGCACTGAGTAAATCAATCTACAAAATGGAGTTATAGAAGATGCCCAGAAGAATACATTAGGAACCCGACAGAAAATCAGTCATAATTTCAACCACAAAAAGTGAGTGTGGTATGGAATATTTAGAATATCTACGATAAATATCTAATATGGTGAAATCAACAAGGTTTAGTTGCATATTTGAAGGAGATATGAGAAGGAAAGATGCATATCAATACTTACCTTAACTCTTTTTACTGAAATGAAATGGAAAAGATTAGACAGCATTTTATGAGTCTGAAAATTTGGAGAAACAGCAGATTTGAAGCAGAAGCAGAAGGAGTGAAACTTAGAAACTAAGTTTAACACACCGCGGAGCTAACTTTTAAACATTCAAGCACATATTCAAGAAAAACATATTCAAAATTCAGTGTGAATTTAGATGAAAAAGTAAATTTAGAAGATGTCATTTCTATATTTTTGACATTTCATTGTCCCACAAAATACCTTTGAAAAATTTAAAACCACATATTTTAAAATACAATTTTCATTTCTTTTAGAATCCACAAGTTGTTACTATAACAATAGTGTAATATTCTCTCCCATACCTTAACGATAAAAATTTGAATGAAACAGGTGACTGACATGTAGCACAATTCCATGTTGGAACAAAGGTAAATCTCTAGCATATCAGTGTGAGTGATGAATTTACTATCCAGGATAATATACAAAGTGCGACAATCTGACATCATTAAAATCCAGCAAATCTAAATAACACATTTGCATAGTAACACATGGCTTAAAAGAGGAAGAGTAGTGGAAGATGACAAAGTTTATGTTTCAAGGAGTAATTGGGTGAGAAGCGAATTCAAACTCCAAGTCCTGACAAAGAACTTAGTGTAAACATCAAGCAAACCCACAATGGATTGTACGAATTGCTTTGCCATCACAATCATTACTAAGGGAGAGGATGACTTATCAGCTCTCGGAATACACTGAAATATTATACTAGTTGCAAATCTATTCTTTCTGTGTCTAAAACATAAAAGTAATAAAGATTAAAGGAATTTGCGAGAGATTATATGATCCAAAGTTCACAGGTCGCACTGTTGCCTCCTGTGCTTAGTTGCTTTGATTCTATTGCTTTTTCCTCTCCTCACAGCATTATTTATTCAATCTGTTTAGTTTGCTTTACAGGCTGTGGCAGCATCCACAGGGTGGACCTATTGAACCAAGCCGTAATAGATGTAATACATCAATACATTTGAGCTGAACAGCTTTAATTAGGCCTTCCCGGTCATTTCATCAATTCAGTTGAGTACCATTGGGATTTGGATAACACCGAGCCTCCTGTCGAGCATGAGAATTACAGCACTTCAGCAAGGCTTCACCAGTCACAGCGCAAGGTTAGGCAATCAACTATAATTCACACAGGGAAGTGCCCAGTGCTCAACCCATAAACTTAGCCTTACAGTAATATCTTTGAAATCTTAAAGCCTCTAAACTCAAGTGTCAATTCAGAATGCAAAATGCCTTAAACCCCTCATACTGGCACACGAAGCTTGTCTTTATTCTATTCAATAAAAGAGCAGGGTTTCCTTGCTGTAGACATAAACATGCAATCAAGGTATCACTTCTGCCGTGATGAAGTTGATGTACAAGATATGCAAAACCTAATGCCTGCTGTAAAATGTGGACAATATTACAAGTTTATATTGCTCGTTCGCTTGTTTGTTCTGTTTTATTTGAGAGTCTCACCCTGTAGCCTAGGCTAGCCTTAAACTCAAGGTAATGCAAATGCTTCAGCCTTACAAGATATTTGTTTCACATGTGCAACCCATTTGTCTTAGCTAATAGTCTTGGCTTTCTCTCCTGATACTCATCTCTCATAGACCAGAATGAATATGCTGAGTGGAACTTGCTAGAGAAACATCTGTACAAATGAGCAGCGTGTTAATGTGAAATCTCTTAAGCTGGAAGGGAAGACTATTTCACAGGTGCATTCAAAATAACACGGTCACGAGCACAGCTGGATAAATCCAGATAGAAAAGACTTACGCTATGTCTAAAGGCATCAAAATGGCAGTCTACTTCCCTTTGTCCACAATGTATACAGCGTCAAGATAAGATCTTGTCAGGAAATCCACTGTGGCAGCCAGCATTCAGTTTACCATAGAAAGCCCAACTTCATTTTTGTTTTATTTTTGTTTTGTTGTTGTTTTGTTTTGTTGTTTTGTTTTTACTAAGAAAACTTGCCTTGGAGGAGAGATTAGGTTTGGGAAAGAGAAAGGATTGGGCCAAGACAGGGACTTCATTTTATCAAATGCTAGGAACAAATTAACAGAAAAATTGGGAGTCTACACTTTTGGAAAAAAAAATACTATGAGGCCTCCATCCATTTCTGTAAGAATTTCTTCTTTCTTTTTCAACAACTGAGTTCATTTCCCTAGAATGTATACTGTGGGAGCCTGGTTATGTTGCAGCCTAATTGTTAAAACTCAGAGGCCAGTATCACTCATTTTGCAGAATCCCTAATCAAGTTATATCCAAGTCAATTCATTTTGTCTATGAATGTTTTAAACACAATTCCTGGTACAGAAATAACAATAGGAAGGTAATGTTGCTTTAAAAAGATATAACAAGGCTAAAACTGTTGTTGTACAAAATGGAAAAAGAAATTAGTAGAGGGGAGTGGCGGAGGTTTCGATGGTTTTGTTACTTGAAAGAGCTAATCATGTAGCTATGCGCTCAAAGGGTAATGTCACATGCATTTTAAAATAATACTAGACATCATATAGGTTAATTTGAAATCTTTTCCTTTCAGCCAAGACAAGAAACCTAAATTAGTCTTAATTGTGCCATGTTCCACTTGGCCATTTGGAGATTGTTCTCTAATCTAGATGCTTTTACAGTTAGCACATCTTCCTACATGCAGTCCTTTTTCTTATTTGCCTCCAGTGACTCATGGGACGTTTTTAACAGGGCATTGTTATTTTTGGAAATTGTAAAAGAGGTGACGTAATTGAGTGGACTGAGCTCTTTGAATCTTTAACTTGTCTGCATTACTCACCTCTACATTATTGAAAGTTTTCATCCCTCAAAATTTCCCTAAAAGTAGGAATATACTCGGGACGAAGGAGGCTGAGAACTTCAAAGATGTGGAGAAATGAGGGCAGGTAAAGAGTCCAAATTTGAGCAATGACTTCAGGTAGCTCATTATTCCCAGATAAAGGTCTGTGGTGTAAATGAGGCTGCATAGCTTGTTCTGCAGGAGAGAGGAGAGTTGTCCTTCACTGTTAGTAATTGATTTCAGACCTCTGTGCTGGGGGAAGAGGCATCTATCCAAGAAATTCCTGGCCAGCTAATACTTTTCCACATCAAATCATGGTTCTTCAGAGAAGGGACAGATGTGAACTATTAACAGCAGGTGGTGTATGAAGTCACCCCATGTTTGGAAAGGGTATCAGCACACCATTTGCCACAAGTGCAAATGTATGAAAATGTTGACTGATTTGGGGAAAAAATATCAGTTTTGATTTTAAGCCATTTTTGTCTTTAATTTTTTTAATAAATTTTTTAATAAATTTCACATTCTTGGTACTCTTTTTAAACATTTGTTTGAGATTATAAAACAAATCTCACTCTTTCTACTCCTGCTCCTACCCCAGTGTATTTCTTCTTCTTTACATGTTCCAATTTAATTTTTCAATTTTGAGCCATTGTGTGTATGATCAGAATACACAGTCTTTGGAGCATTTTGGGATCACCTGTGTATTTAGCTGACAACAGTGAGTATCCTTTACCCATAATCCACCAGGCAATAATCGTACAGCAAGGAAGGGACTAGTGAGAAAACCACCCCAATCAATGATTAAGTAATGATCCATCCAGTCTTGAGTTATCCTACTAGTTGTCACTTTAGCCTGTGTAGGATCAAAGTTGCAATGACCATAGCAGACCAAGGAGGAAACTGATTCATTCATTTCTTTATTTATTTACCTACGCATTCATTCATCCATTCATTCACTCACTTTACAAACTTGGTTTCACATTTTGGCCTCCCATACAAATGCCTCGTCCATTCCCTCTTTCTACCCTAGAGAAGGGGTAGCTCCCCTGGGGTACCACCTCTTCCTGGAACGTCCAGTCCCAGAAGGCCTAAGCTCATCCTCTCACACTGACTAGGTAGTCCAGTTAGGGGACAGGGAAACAGTAGGCAACCAAGTCAGAGATGGCTGCTTCTCCTATTTTGGGGGGACTTCACATGAAAACAAATTTGCACATCTAGGTCCAGCTCCTGCATGATCTTTGGTTGATGGTTCAGTGTCTGTGAGCCCACTTTAGTTGTCTTTATAGGTCTTCTTTGTTGTATCCTTTCACATTTTGCAACCCCACCAAACATGATTGTTCTGCTAAAGGGTCATAGCAAAAAATATCTTCAAACAACTATCTGCTGTACCCATAGGGAAAACAGTGATTAAACTATACAACATATATAAATTATAATATATAACATTTTCAGTTAAAATAATATAATAAAATAACTTAAGACAGAATATTTTTCGTCATAGGGCTATTTTTTTCTGTTTTGGTAACCAAATTCTACAGTACTGCTACATTTTATGTGTGATAAATTTTATTGTATGCCTTCCCATTTACTTATTATGTGTATATTTTTAGTTATTATCTGAGCAGTTATCACTAGATTGTAACAAATGCTTTAAGATTGCCAGAATCCTATTTGAATTAAGACTATTAGGTAATTAATACACTGTAATGTTTTTTGTCTCCTGTTTTCAATCTTGCTGCCTTTAATATTATTATGTTTTATTTATTAACAATTTAACCATAATGTGTCAACTAATTAATTTCTGTGATTATACCTTTTAAAGATTTTATGCTTTTTTAGAACACAATGTGCTTTATTTTATTTGAGAAATTTTATGTCCTTTTGAAAAAATCCTCATGATTGTTTCTGCTCTCTCCACTGTGGACGCCTATTCCTGGTTATACACACTTGGCACTGTTCCATAGCTCTCCTAGGCCCTTTTGGTTTTCTTTTTCCCTGGTGCTTCTACTGGTATTTTAACTTCAGGAATTTTGCTTCTGTTCCTTCAAATATATTGGAAAAAAATCTGCTTCATGTTTTTTTTTAATTCAGTAACTGTACTTTTAACTCAGAGAATTTTTTTTTGATTCCTATAAGTGTTATTACTTTAGTAATACCTACCGGGCATCATTCTCCTCCTTTCTTTTCTTTGTTTCTTAAAATATTTTTACACCTGTAAATTTATTATAAACACAACACCTATCCTCCTTAAAGGAAAGATGATTTAAATTTTTTTGTTTCCTAAGAATATGAAATTCTTGGTTTTATATATGCCTATAAATTTGCATAATGCAAAATGTCATTCAGTATAGTTCTTAATACATATAATACTTAACATAAACTTATAATATATACTTAATAAAATAAGTAATATATTTAAGTTACTATAACAATTACTATAATT
Organism: Rattus norvegicus; assembly: GCF_021556685.1. Taxonomy (NCBI): domain Eukaryota; kingdom Metazoa; phylum Chordata; class Mammalia; order Rodentia; family Muridae; genus Rattus; species Rattus norvegicus. The sequence continues at coordinate 63,029,896 of NC_141548.1, forward strand.
TGGAAGTAAAACTTTTGCTTTCCCGAATTCATTTTGATTTCTGTTGACTGTTATTTAATACATCCACACTAACTTTTTAAAGCCTTTGTCCAATACTGTTTCTGACCTCCTAAGTGCCTCACTACTTTTAACTTTCTAATCACTAGACACATACTCTCTTAAAGTATTGAAAAACAGTGAGGAACATTCCTTCTGTCTTTACAGAGGGCCATGTGATATGCTCCAAAAAGATTATGTAACACATTTGGGCACTTGTATGAATATTTGCCTAATTACTTGCTTTAACCTGTTTGAGATCAAGGCTGTATTATCTCTGATGTTTTCTGACATATTTTGCCTTGTAACATGTTCTGCTTTGCAAATTCCTCTTTAGGCAATTGGTTTTCAAAGCCCTCATCTTCCTAGCTATCTTCTCTTTAACCACCCACTACACTCTGTGATTTTAAGCATACCTACTGTCCCCTCGTGTTTCCTCTCCTGTGTTCCATGGCAAGAGGGTTGTTTTCTTGTCTCTTGGTGTTCAGAAGAACACCATGCTCTAGAATCCGTACCACCCTGGGTAAATTCTAATTTAAAAAATGATGTCATATTTATTATATACATACTTTAGACACCTCTCAGACATTCTGAACAGTGACAAATAGTTTGGGAAGATATATACTATGCTCCCCTTTGAATGGTCAACACACTGGAACCTTGGGCTACAGTCCCCAAGTCTAGAGTTAGAAAGAAAAAGAGAATGAATGAGAAAAGGCTAAGATACAATTATACCAATTTCTCCCACAATGTTTAGGCTCTTTGCTTTTTCATTCACTATTAATTCACACAACTTCATTGCTGTGAGGCACCAAGTATTTTCTAGAGTGGTGGTACAGTTCATGCTGTAACTCTGTGTGTGTGTGTGTGTGTGTGTGTGTGTGTGTGTGTGTGCATGTACACACGCACATATTTCTACAAAATCTTATAACTTTAGGGATAGTGTGTCATCTCATTAGTAACTTCTTAATATCCAATCCTCATCTGTCTAGAAATCTGAAAAATCTAAGATGTATGCAGCTGATTGACTACCTTCTTCTTTCTATTCCCAGTTGTCAAAACATTGAATATGTGCCTATAAATTGAAACAAGAACATTTTTCCTCTTCAAATCAATTTACTTCAAATCGCACTCTGCATGGTTTTTATTTTTTTTAGTGGTAGACAATTACATTATTTCCTCTTACTTCTCTATTGTATTGTACATGGTTTCCTGAGGCGTTTTTGTTTGGTTAACAGCTTCTGACAAACAAATGCAAGGCAGAAGGAGGTAAAAGAAACTTATTTTTTCAGTTCCAGATTTTAAGGAATAAAAACTCGATTACATATGTAAACTGCCATTTTGCAGACAGGCTAGGTTTGGGGGTGCTGTTATGTGACAATAGATAGAACACCCCCCCACACACACATACTTATTCCATTCGATTCCTGAGCTTATCTAACTCTCTTGAGCTCACATTTCATCCAGTCAATCATTTTGTATACATAATAATAATTCTAGTCTCTGGAGTAATAATTTCTTACTTTGTCTTTTCTGCCTCACATTATTTCAATACATTTCTTATTTTTTGACATTTCTATGTATGATTAATATACCATGTCATACGGAAAAGATTGTAGGCATTTTGAGGTAGAATCAGTCCCTAAATTAAGCAGGGTGTTGAAAGATATATCAAACAGGTGATCATAACACAACTTAACACTATAATAGCAATGAAGACAATGCTACATAAGAAAGCATGAGAAGATGAGTAACAACCAAAGGTCAGGAACGAACAACAGGCCGCTTGATGTTTAATTTACTATATGCTTGGTGGTTTTATAGTATCAAGTATTTTCTAGAGTTGTGGTAGAGTTGATGCTGTAAGTGTGTGTGTGTGTGTGTGTGTGTGTGTGTGTGTGTGTGTGTGTGTGTGTGTGTTTATACAAAATCTTAGAAAAATCTTAGACCTTCATGGCTACTTAATCTATCATCTCATTTGTAACTTCTTTCTATCTCATCTGAGAGAGATATCCAGAGGGATAAGCAAGAGAATTTTTTTTCTTGTTGGACATTTTATGTATTTACATTTCAAATGTTATTCCCTTTCCTGGTCCTCTTATCTCCCATTCTGCCATCCCTGCTTATGTGAGGATGCTTCCCCTCCCACCGACCCACTCCCACCTCACCATTCTGGCATTCTCTTACTCTGGGGCATCCAGACTTCAGAGTACCAAAGGCATTTCCTCCCATTGATGCCTTACAAGGCCATCCTGTGCTATATATGTGATTGGAGCCGTGGGTTCCTCCAGGTGTACCTGTGTTTGGTGATTTAGTCCCTGGGATCTTTGGGGTATTTGGTTGGTTGATATTGTTGTTCTTCCTATGGGGTTGCAATACCGTTTGGATTCTACACTCCTTTCTCTAATTCTTCCATTAGGGTTGCCCCTGCTCAGTCCGATGGTTAGCTGCAAGCATCCGCATCTGTATCACTAAGGATATTAATCCAATAAGAATCAATGGGTTTAGTAATTTATATTAGTAAACAAATAAGTATGCATAGATTTTGTAAGAAGAAAATAAAATCAAAGAGGAAAGCTCCTGAGAATGTTTATGTTTTATAGCACAGAGAAGTCAAGAGAAAGTGGTGATGAAATTTTATCACAGACACATTTTTTTTCAAGACGTTTCCAAAGTCACAAAGGTAAGTTAAATTATTCTATATGGGTGTTCATACTGGAAACACAAACATTTCTACTTTACAACTTGTTACCATTTGGAAATTATCTCTCATTATCAAAATGGAAACACCCTCAGGGATCCTATACATCAGAACATTCTTTGAAGTAGAATAATTATAGCAAGGGAATATTTTGGGCTGATTTCACTCTATATCTCTTAGCAATGACTTTTTGATAAGTTGATAAATAACTTCTGGTCATTTGTCAGTTGATCACTGACAAAACAAACTCACTATATCAAATTACAATTTTGAATTTCCTAATTTATTTACAGTTGTGCCTGTTATGACTGCCAGACTCTACTACAAATGCCAACATAAAAGTTAGTTTTCCCAATTTGTTTCCTCTCGTATCAATATTTATTTGTTCATTTGAAATATAGAGAATCTACTCTAAGTCTACCCATTAATTTTCTTTTCCTTATTTTTTAATATAAAATAAATTTCATTTCATAGTACCTTATTCTATGGCTTATTGAAAGGAACTAATAATTGTAAACCTGATGTCTTAGAGGGGATAAAAAGAAATGATTCTTATAAAAGGTTTTCAAAAAGATATTTAAAAGGATCAGACTAAGTCCAAATTTCAAGTGAAAATGAGATGTATGTCTGTAAACTGGCATGCATATTATTGGAAGATAAAGAAAAGGAAAAATGCTACTGATAAAAATTTAATGATGATTTAAGGAGTATATAGTTTACACATTTAGTTAAATGAAAAGTTTTAGTTTATTATATTTTAGGCTAATAAACATCATTATAGTGAGAAGTATATCAAAGAGTAATCATTTTTGAAGGATTTATTTTATTTTATGTAAGAATATATATGAGAGACATAGTATCTGCCACATGTATGCCTGTGACCATTGGAGCCAAAAGAGGGCATCATGTCCCCTAAAGATAGTCATAGATGTTTATGAGCTGCCTGTATGCGTGTAGAGAACTGAACTTGGGTCTTTCGAAAGAGCAGTAGATTCCCTTAACCATTGAGCGATCCTTCCAGTTAAAATCTAAAATTTCCTTTTAATTTAAGAATTATCCTAGAGAAAAAGATGTGGGCAATGAACATTCTATTGTCTGAGTAGTCCATACTTTATGAAAATTATAGCATGGGAAGTAAATTTGCTGTGTGTTTAAGTTGTTAAGATAACAAGTTTGTAAGCCAGGTTATCAAAGCAGTAAGACGTAATTATATGTTTTTCTGAAATTATCTTTATTTGTCTGAGTCATTTGTGAGAGCACTGGATTTTTCTTAGATGCAAAACACAGGTATTCTAGATAAAAGTAACAAGGCACAAAATTATTTCAAAAAATAGAGCAGAGTTTTAATGACACTTTGATTCCTAATTTTTTTCCTAAAAGCTAAATTGATTTCATTATTTTGCCTTAAGTTTCATAAAAGTATTTATAGTTCTATGTTTCTGAGTTTCTAATAGTATTTGTAAGTAGCATTCCAAATGCCAACTTTGAAATACATGGAAAGATGATGTAAAAAAAAAAAACAGATAAGCATTCAAGTACTATAAGTCATACATACCTAAAATAAAAGTTAGCAAATCAATTTTAGAAGACTAAAGGAGGGATGGAAATGGAGAAGAACCTGAGGAAAGGAAGGTCCAGCGACAGTCCCAAAGTGGGCTCTAGCTCAAGTGGAGGCCCCAAGACCTGACACCATTTCTGAAGCCGTGGGACATTCACAAAAAGGGACCTATCATGACTGCGCTCCAAAAGATTCAACAAGCAGCTGAGTCAGATGCAGATATGTGCACCAACCAACAATCAGAAGCTGCTGACCCCTCTGATTGAATTAAAGAAAACCTGGAGGAAGCTAAGCAGGAGGGCAACTGTAGGAGGACCAGCAGTCTCAATTAACCTGGATCCCGCGATCTCTCAGACACTGGATCATTAACCAGGCAGCATACATACACCAGGGGAGATGAGGCCTCCAACACATGCAGCAGAGGAGTCGCAGGACTGGGTTCAGTCAGAGAAGATGCACCTAACACTCGAGACAGGAAGCCCAGCAAATTTAGAGGTCTGGTAAGGTGGGTGGGCGTGGACATCCTTGTGGAGAATAGGAGGGGAGGAGTGCCTGGGGTGAGGGTTACGGGATGTGGAACCCTCCACGGTTGCACTGGGAGGGGAATAAAATCTGGAATATAAAAAGAAAGAAAGAGAGAGAGAGAGAGAGAGAGAGAGAGGAAGGAAGGAAGGAAGGAAGGAAGGAAGGAAGGAAGGAAGGAAGGAAGGAAGAAATTACAATAAAAAATGAAAGTTAACCTAAAGACTATACATGGACTGACCCTGGACTCTGACCTCATAGGTAGCAATGAATATCCTAGTAAGAGCACCAGTGGAAGGGGAAGCCCTGGGTCCTGCTAAGACTGAACCCCCAGTGTACTAGACTGTTGGGGGGAGGGCGGCAATGGAGAGAGGGTTTGGAGGGGAACACCCATAAGTAAGGGGAGGGGGGAGGGGGATGTTTGCCCGGATACCGGGAAAGGGAATAACACTCGAAATGTATATAAGAAATACTCAAGTTAATAAAAAAAAAAATAAAATGTAAAAAAAAAAAAAGAAACCCCCCCCAAAAAATGAAAGTTATAAACTTTAAAAAAAGACTAAAGGAGAATGCTATTTTAAAAATGCTTATAATTCTTCTGACTTCTAAAATGAAACTTGTTATTAATTCACTTTACATTAAAAAACATCTATAGTAATAAATCCTAACATGCAGAGTTGGAGTAGTTGCCCAGACTTTAGTTTTAAGAAGGCAAGCAAATAAAGCCAACACATAAATAAACCATAAAATAGATTTCACAGTTGGTTAAGACTCTGAAAAAAGCTTTCTGAAAAAGCTGGTAGAACATGTAACAATATCTACGCTCACAATTCAAGATTGCTAATTCAATTTGATAGTAAATATAGGAAAGAAAGACAAAACTTAATTTATATTTTGTCATTGGCTGTGCTCTTCAAATAATAATAATAAATATTATTAACTTTCAGGCTTAATTTTAAAACAGCTTTTGGTACTCTGTAGCTGCTTATGTTCTCATGCTAACTAGATTTGCCAGAAAAAACTGTTTTCAGGGTCCCACATGTAAGACTGAGGGACCCTGTCCCCAGTTGGTTTTAATGGTAAATGAAGTTGCCAGCAGTAATGGCAAGGCAGGGAGACAGAGGCACGACTTTTAGAATTCCCAGACAAGGGACAGAGGAAGAGCAGGAAGAAGGAGAGCCGCCATGCCTAGAGAGGAGGGGAGACATCATTCCTGAGAGGTTCAGAGGACAGAGAGTACAGACTTCAGGGATCTTAGCCAAAGAGGGCTGCACATCACAGTGTAGGGCAGCAAAGATGAAATTTAGATTTTAGTAAGTAATAAGTTGGAAATGTCTAAGGGGTTGGATCAGCCATGTATAAGTTAGGAAGTGGGGCAACCACTGAAATATTTAAGGCATATTAAAATACAAAAGCTGTGTGTGTATGTGTGTGTGTGTGTGTGTGTGTGTGTGTGTTAAAATTTCCAGTAGCAAACTTTATTCTTTCCTTTATTCCCCCATTGGATATGTTACATATTTACATTTCAAATGTTATCTGCTTTTCTGGTTTCCTCTCCGGAAACCCCACATTTAATTCTCCTTCCCCTGCTTCTTCTGTTAGGATGACACCCACCCACTCCTACCTCATCACTCTGGCATCCTCCTACGCTGGGGAATCGAGCCTTCACAGGACCAAAGCCCTCTCTTATTGATGCCAGACTGTACCATCCTCTGCTACATAGGTGGCTGGAGTCATGGGTTCCTCCATGTGTACTCTTTGGTTCGTGGTTTACTCCCTGGCAGCTCTGGGAAGTCTGATAGATTAGTATTGTTGTTCTTCCTATGGGGTTGCAAACCCCTTCAGCTCCTTCAGGCCTTTCTCTAATTCCTCCATTGCGGACCTCATGTTCAGTCCAACGTTCGACTGTGAGTCTCTGACTCTGTTTATGCCAAGCTTTAGTAGAACCCCTCAGGAGACAGCTATAACAGGCTCCTGTCAGCAAGCACTTCTTGGCATCCTCAAAATAGTGTCCGGGTTTGGTATCTGTATATGGGATCAATCCCCCTGTGGGGCAATCTCTGGATGGCCTTTCCTTCAGTCTCTGCTCCATACTTTGTCCCTATTTTTCTTTTAGACAGGAGCCATTCTGGTTTAAAAATTTGGAGATGATTGTGTGGCCCCTTCCCCCAACTGTGTCTTTCTTACCTGTAGATATGGTCTCTATAGGTTCTCCCTCTCCTTTGGTGGACATTTTAGCTAATCCCATCCCCATTGGGTCCTGGGAGCCTCTTGTTTTCCTGGCATCTGGGACTTGCTGGTGGCTAGTCCCAGTTCCCTATTACCTATTGCTACACACCTCTGTTCAAATACCCGACTCTCTGTATATCATCCCTGTCTCCTCTCATACCTGATCCTACCCCTCATTTTTCCCCTTACTCTATTCTACTTCACTCAAGTCCCTTGCACCCTGTCCTCCTGTGAGTATTTTGTTCTACCTTCTAAGAAGGATTGAAGCGAGCTCTCTGCTCCCAGACCCTGTGTGAAAGAGACCTCACCGCCTGGTCAGGTGGGCACTCCTAAGGCTGCAGAGCGGAAGAGACCACCAACACTGCCCACCACTGCCCACATCCCTGGCCCAAGAGGAAACTGTATAAGGCCTCTGGGCTCCCGTGGGGGAGGGCCCAGGAGCGGCAGGACCCCTGCCTGAGACACCGCCGGAACCTGAAGGAAACAGACCGGATAAACAGTTCTCTGCCCCCAAATCCCGTGGAAGGGAAAGCTAAACCCTCAGAGAGGCAGACACGCCTGGGAAACCAGAAGAGACTGCACTCTGCATACACATCTCGGACGCCAGAGGAAAACACCAAAGGCCATCTGGAACCCTGGTGCACTGAAGCTCCCGGAAGGGGCGGCGCAGGTATTCCTGGTTACTGCCGCCACAGAGAGCCCGTGGGCAGCACCCCGAGAGCGAACTTGAGCCTCGGGACCACAGGTAAGACCAACCTTTCTGCTGCAAGAAAGCTGCCTGGTGAACTCAAGACACAGGCCCACAGGAACAGCTGAAGACATGTAGAGAGGAAAACTACACGCCCGAAAGCAGAACACTCTGTCCCCATAACTGACTGAAAGAGAGGAAAACAGGTCTACAGCACTCCTGACACACAGGCTTATAGGACAGTCTAGCCACTGTCAGAAATAGCAGAACAAAGTAACACTAGAGATAATCTGATGGCGAGAGGCAAGCGCAGGACCCAAGCAACAGAAAACAAGAGTACATGGCATCATCGGAGCCCAATTCTCCCAACAAAACAAACATGGAATATCCAAACACACCAGAAAAGCAAGATCTAGTTTCAAAATCATATTTGATCATGATGCTGGAGGACTTCAAGAAAGACATGAAGAACTCCCTTAGGGAAACACAGGAAAACATTAATAAACAAGTAGAAGCCTACAGAGAGGAATCGCAAGAATCCCTGAAAGAATCGCAAAAATCCCTGAAAGAATTCCAGGAAAACACAATCAAACAGTTGAAGGAACTAAAAATGGAAATAGAAGCAATCAAGAAAGAACACATGGAAACAACCCTGGATATAGAAAACCAAAAGAAGAGACAAGGAGCTGTAGATACAAGCCTCACCAACAGAATACAAGAGATGGAAGAGAGAATCTCAGGAGCAGAAGATTCCATAGAAATCATTGACTCAACTGTCAAAGATAATGTAAAGCGGAAAAAGCTACTGGTCCAAAACATACAGGAAATCCAGGACTCAATGAGAAGATCAAACCTAAGGATAATAGGTATAGAAGAGAGTGAAGACTCCCAGCTCAAAGGACCAGTAAATATCTTCAACAAAATCATAGAAGAAAACTTCCCTAACCTAAAGAAAGAGATAGCCATAGGCATTCAAGAAGCCTACAGAACTCCAAATAGATTGGACCAGAAAAGAAACACCTCCTGTCACATAATAGTCAAAACACCAAACGCACAAAATAAAGAAAGAATATTAAAAGCAGTAAGGGAAAAAGGTCAAGTAACATATAAAGGCAGACCTATCAGAATCACAGCAGACTTCTCGCCAGAAACTATGAAGGCCAGAAGATCCTGGACTGATGTCATACAGACCCTAATGGAACACAAATGCCAGCCCAGGTTACTGTATCCTGCAAAACTCTCAATTAACATAGATGGAGAAACCAAGATATTCCATGACAAAACCAAATTTACACAATATCTTTCTACAAATCCAGCACTACAAAGGATAATAAATGGTAAAGCCCAACATAAGGAGGCAAGCTATACCCTAGAAGAAGCAAGAAACTAATCGTCTTGGCAACAAAAGAAAGAGAATGAAAGCACACAAACATAACCTCACATCCAAATATGAATATAACGGGAAGCAATAATCACTATTCCTTAATATCTCTCAACATCAATGGCCTCAACTCCCCAATAAGAAGACATAGATTAACAAACTGGATACGCAACGAGGACCCTGCATTCTGCTGCCTACAGGAAACACACCTCAGAGACAAAGACAGACATTACCTCAGAGTGAAAGGATGGAAAACAATTTTCCAAGCAAATGGTCAGAAGAAGCAAGCTGGAGTAGCCATTCTAATATCAAATAAAATCAATTATCAATTAAAAGTCATCAAAAAAGATAAGGAAGGACACTTCATATTCATCAAAGGAAAAATCCACCAAGATGAACTCTCAATCCTAAATATCTATGCCCCAAATACAAGGGCACCTACATATGTAAAAGAAACCTTACTAAAGCTCAAAACACACATTGCACCTCACACAATAATAGTAGGAGATTTCAACACCCCACTCTCATCAATGGACAGATCATGGAAACAGAATTTAAACAGAGATGTAGACAGACTAAGAGAAGTCATGAGCCAAATAGACTTAATGGATATTTATAGAACATTCTATCCTAAAACAAAAGGATATATCTTCTTCTCAGCTCCTCATGGTACTTTCTCCAAAACTGACCATATAATTGGTCAAAAAACGGGCCTCAACAGGTACAGAAAGATAGAAATAATCCCATGCGTGCTATCAGACCACCACGGCCTAAAACTGGCCTTCAATAACAATAAGGAAGAATGCCCACATATACTTGGAAATTGAACAATGCTCTACTCAATGATAACCTGGTCAAGGAAGAAATAAAGAAAGAAATTAAAAACTTTTTAGAATTTAATGAAATGAAAATGAAGGTACAACATACCTAAACTTATGGGACACAATGAAAGCTGTGCTAAGAGGAAAACTCATAGCGCTGAGTGCCTGCAGAAAGAAACAGGAAAGAGCATATGTCAGCAGCTTGACAGCACACCTAAAAGCTCTAGAACAAAAAGAAGCAAATACACCCAGGAGGAGTAGAAGGCAGGAAATAATCAAACTCAGAGCTGAAATCAACCAAGTAGAAACAAAAACGACCATAGAAAGAATCAACAGAACCAAAAGTTGGTTCTTTGAGAAAATCAACAAGATAGATAAACCCTTAGCCAGACTAACGAGAGGACACAGAGAGTGCGTCCAAATTAACAAAATCAGAAATGAAAAGGGAGACATAACAACAGATTCAGAGGAAATTAAAAAAATCATCAGATCTTACTATAAAAACCTATATTCAACAAAACTTGAAAATCTTCAGGAAATGGACAATTTCTTAGGCAGATACCAGGTACCGAAGTTAAATCAGGAACAGATAAACCAGTTAAACAACCCCATAACTCCTAAGGAAATAGAAGCAGTCATTAAAGGTCTCCCAACCAAAAAGACCCTAGGTCCAGACGGGTTTAGTGCAGAATTCTATCAAACCTTCATAGAAGACCTCATACCAATATTATCCAAACTATTCCACAAAATTGAAACAGATGGAGCCCTACCGAATACCTTCTACGAAGCCACAATTACTCTTATACCTAAACGACACAAAGACACAACAAAGAAAGAGAACTTCAGACCAATTTCCCCTATGAATATCGACGCAAAAATACTCAACAAAATTCTGGCAAACCGAATCCAAGAGCACATCAAAGCAATCATCCACCATGACCAGGTAGGCTTCATCCCAGGCATGCAGGGATGGTTTAGTATACGGAAAACCATCAACGTGATCCATTATATAAACAAACTGAAAGAACAAAACCACATGATCATTTCATTAGACACTTAGAAAGCATTTGACAAAATTCAACACCCGTTCATGATAAAAGTCCTGGAAAGAATAGGAATTCAAGGCCCATACCTGAACATAGTAAAAACCATACACAGCAAACCAGTTGCTAACATTAAACTAAATGGAGAGAAACTTGAAGCAATCCCACTAAAATCAGGGACTAGACAAGGCTGCCCACTCTCTCCCTACTTATTCAATATAGTTCTTGAAGTTCTAGCCAGAGCAATAAGACAACAAAAGGAGATCAAGGGGATACAGATCGGAAAAGAAGAAGTCAAAATATCACTATTTGCAGATGATATGATAGAATATTTTAGTGATCTCAAAAGTTCCACCAGAGAACTACTAAAGCTGATAAACAACTTCAGCAAAGTGGCTGGGTATAAAATTAACTCAAATAAATCAGTTGCCTTCCTCTATACAAAAGAGAAACAAGCCGAGAAAGAAATTAGGGAAATGACACCCTTCATAATAGACCCAAATAATATAAAGTACCTCGGTGTGACTTTAACCAAGCAAGTAAAAGATCTGTACAATAAGAACTTCAAGACACTGAAGAAGGAAATTGAAGAAGACCTCAGAAGATGGAAAGATCTCCCATGCTCATGGATTGGCAGGATTAATATAGTAAAAATGGCCATCTACAGATTCAATGCAATCCCCATCAAAATACCAATCCAATTCTTCAAAGAGTTAGACAGAATAATTTGCAAATTCATCTGGAATAATAAAAAACCCAGGATAGCCAAAGCTATCCTCAACAATAAAAGGACTTCAGGGGGAATCACTATCCCTGAACTCAAGCAGTATTACAGAGCAATAGTGATAAAAACTGCATGGTATTTGTACAGAGACAGACAGATAGACCAGTGGAATAGAATTGAAGACCCAGAAATGAACCCACATACCTATGGTCACTTGATTTTTGACAAAGGAGCCAAAACCATCCAATGGAATAAAGATAGCATTTTCAGCAAATGGTGCTGGTTCAACTGGAGGTCAACATGTAGAAGAATGCAGATCGATCCATGCTTTATCACCCTGTACAAAGCTTAAGTCCAACTGGATCAAGGACCTCCACATCAAACCAGACACACTCAAACTAATAGAAGAAAAACTAGGGAAGCATCTGGAACACATGGGCACTGGAAAAAATTTCCTGAACAAAACACCAAAGGCTTACGCTCTAAGATCGAGAATCGACAAATGGGATCTCATAAAACTGCAAAGCTTCTGTAAGGCAAAGGACACTGTGGTTAGGACAAAACGGCAACCAACAGATTGGGAAAAGATCTTTACCAATCCTACAACAGATAGAGGCCTTATATCCAAAATATACAAAGAACTCAAGAAGTTAGACCGCAGGGAAACAAATAACCCTATTAAAAAATGGGGCTCAGAGCTAAACAAAGAATTCACAGCTGAGGAATGCCGAATGGCTGAGAAACAACTAAAGAAATGTTCAACATCTTTTGTCATAAGGGAAATGCAAATCAAAACAACCCTGAGATTTCACCTCCCACCAGTGAGAATGGCTAAGATCAAAAACTCAGGGGACAGCAGATGCTGGCGAGGATGCGGAGAAAGAGGAACACTCCTCCATTGTTGGTGGGGTTGCAAACTGGTACAACCATTCTGGAAATCAGTCTGGAGGATCCTCAGAAAATTGGACATTGAACTGCCTGAGTATCCAGCTATACCACCTCTCTTGGGCATATACCCAAAAGATGCCCCAACATATAAAAAAGACACGTGCTCCACTATGTTCATTGCAGCCTTATTTATAATAGCCAGAAGCTGGAAAGAACCCAGATGCCCTTCAACAGAGGAATGGATACAGAAAATGTGGTACATCTACACAATGGAATATTACTCAGCTATCAACAACAACGACTTTATGAAATTCGTAGGCAAATGGTTGGAACTGGAAAACATCATCCTGAGTGAGCTAACCCAATCACAGAAAGACATACATGGTATGCACTCATTGATAAGTGGCTACTAGCCCAAATGCTTGAATTACCCTAGATGCCTAGAACAAATGAAACTCAAGAGGAATGATCAAAACGTGAATGCTTCACTCCTTCTTTAAAAGGGGAACAAGAATACCCTTGGCAGGGAAGAGAGAGGCAAAGGTAAAAACAGAGACTGAAGGAACACCCATTCAGAGCCTGCCCCACATGTGGCCCATACATATACAGCCACCCAATTAGACAAGATGGATGAAGCAAAGAAGTGCAGACCGACAGGAGCCGGATGTAGATCGCTCCTGAGAGACACAGCCAGAATACAGCAAATACAGAGGCGAATACCAGCAGCAAACCACTGAACTGAGAATAGGACCCCCGTTGAAGGAATCAGAGAAAGAACTGGAAGAGCTTGAAGGGGCTCGAGACCCCATATGTACAACAATGCCAAGCAACCAGAGCTTCCAGGGACTAAGCCACTAACTAAAGACTATACATGGACTGACCCTGGACTCTGACCTCATAGGTAGCAATGAATATCCTAGTAAGAGCACCAGTGGAAGGGGAAGCCCTGGGTCCTGCTAAGACTGAACCCCCAGTGAACTAGACTGATGGGGGGAGGGCGGCAATGGGGGGAGGATTGGGAGGGGAACACCCATAAGTAAGGGGAGGGGGGAGGGGGATGTTTGCCCGGATACCGGGAAAGGGAATAACACTTGAAATGTATATAAGAAATACTCAAGTTAAAAAAAAATGATTGAAGCATCCACATTTTGGACTTCATTTAGAAACCCAGAATGTTGGTGCAGGTAGCTAGGAGCACTGCTGTGACCACAGAGTTGATTTGAGTAGCATTAATTGGTTTCAGCAGCAACTATTAATATTTTAATACTTTTTAAATAACATGTTTCCGGAACATATTAAAAACTGCACTTGAAATGAAATTTTCTGAATGAAAATGTCATTCTTTACTTTTAGTGTTTGATCCTGTAAATATACACATATATGTTTATATACATTTATGTATGTATATTATGTATGGATATTCAGTTTATAGACATATACATTTATACATACATATGTACACATTTATATATATATTATACATATATAAACTTGTGCATATATACCTGTATACATCTACAGAGATATGGATGTATATGTGTGCATGTGTGTGTGTGTGTGTGTGTGTGTGTGAATCATCCACATGCCTCTAGTTTGTAACTTTTAGTGTTCTGCTTAATTACATATGCAAGTTTTACGACTTCATGCCATTAATTGTAGTATGGAAGTAAATGAAGAAGACAAATCTGAACTCTAGACCGATGAAGACATATTTGAAGAAATTTTCAACCTTTAAGTCCTGTGTCTCAGCTTTGCAACCTACATGGGACAGAAAAATATGTAAACATCACCTAATGTGATGACTCAAAATAGCATCTGTAGAGCTTATTTCAGGATATAATTGGAAGGTTTTATTGATATTATCACAGTGCGTGAGAATCCAATCGACTGTCATTAGAGTACAAGTATCGGTCAATAGTTAATGTGCGAGGGGAGGTAAGTGAGAAAGTCATTTCTAGTGACTTTTAATATTGATGAAGGATTCATAAACACTTTGAGTCAAAAATATAAGCTATTATAATCTTCATAAGTAACTCGCTACTTTCAGATTACCTTTTTCATTTTATGCAATATTTTAACTTTTATTTCTTCATTTTACAGCCCAATATCAGCTCCCCATCTCCTCCTGGAACTACCTTACAGTGAACCCCCTATTTCCCCCCTTCTCCTTTTAGAAGGAGACCTCTTCTATGTATGAAACTTCCTTCAGTCCCCATCAGAATATCAGGTCACTGCAGGACTAGGCATATCCTTTCTCACTAAGGCCAGACACTACAGTCCATTTAGGGGAAAGGATAGGCATTTAGGCAGGCAGGCCGGCTGGCAGGCAGGCAACAGATTAGTAGAGAGCCCCTGCTCCTTCTGTTGGGGATAAAGCCTCTCATATCTACAGAGGTCCTAGGTCCAGCTTATGCTCAATCTTTAGTTGGTGAATCAGTCTCTTGGAGCCCCCAAGGGCCTAGGTTAGTTGATGCTGTTGGTCTTCCTATAGAGTCTCTGTTTTCTTCCTGTCTCTCAATCCTTCTCTCAACTCTTTGGTAAGAAACCTAATTTCCATCTAATAGTTGGCTATGGGTTTCTGCATCTCTTCCTATTGGCTGCTGAATAGAACCCCTCAGAGGACAATTGAGTTAGATTGCAGTCTGCAGAGTATCAATAGTAGTGTCAGGGATTAGTTCTTGCACATGGGATTGGTCTTAATTTGGAACAGTCATTTCATGGCCATTCCCTCCGTCTTTTTTTGCCCTTGCAAATCTTGTAGGTAGGAAAAGACACATTTTGAGTCAAAGGTTTTTGTGGGTCTTTATCTATCCACTGGGACTCCTGCCTGGCTCCAGGAAGTGGGTACTTACAGATCCATATCTGCCACAGCTAGGAGTCTTAGCTTGAGTGGTTCCCATAGAACCCCTGGGAACTCCCTGCATCCCCGGTCTTTTGAACATCCCAGATATTGCACCCACCACCGTGTATTTCTCTTCTCTTGCCACTGCTTTCCCTATCTCCGATCTCTACCCTTGCCCTGCTCCTCTCTTCATTCTTTTTCCCACTCAGTTCCCTCCTCCCATCGACTACCAATATCTATTTTGTTTCCCCTTCTGAGAAAGATTCAACCTTCCTCCCTTTAAACCTTGATATTTGATTTCTTTGGATCTGTTGATTATAGCATAGTTATCCTATAGTTTATGGCTAATATCCTTGTGTGAGTACATGCCATGCATGTCCTCTTGGGTCTGGGTTAAATCATTTAAGATGATATTTATTAGTTCTGTTAATTTGCCTGCAAATGTAATAATATCTTTGTTTTTAAGGACTGAGTAGTATTTTGCTGTGTAAAGATACATTTTTTCATCCATTTTTTCAGTTGAGGG
The DNA here is from genome assembly GCF_021556685.1 of Rattus norvegicus. Taxonomy (NCBI): domain Eukaryota; kingdom Metazoa; phylum Chordata; class Mammalia; order Rodentia; family Muridae; genus Rattus; species Rattus norvegicus. Next base: position 63,045,855 of record NC_141548.1, read on the forward strand.
ACATCGAGGTTGTTTCCAGTTTCTGGCTTTCACAAATAAAGCTGCAATGAACATAGTAGAACGAATGTCTTTTGGGGATGATGGGATATCTTTTGGGGATATGCCCAGGAATGGTATAGCTGGGTCTTGCTGTAGATCTATTTCAAATATTCTGAGAAATGTCCAAATTTATTTCCAGAGTGGTTTTCAAGTGTGCACTCCCACCATCAGTAGAGGAGTGTTCCCCTTGCTCTACATTCTTGCCAGTGTGTGCTGCCCTTTGAGGTTTTGATCTTAGCCAATCTGAGTGTGAGGTGGAATCCCAGAGCTGTTTTGATTTGTATTTCCCTAATAACTAAGGATATTCAACACTTCTTTAGGTGCTTCTTGTCTATTTGAGATTCCTCTGTTGAGATTTGCTGCTTAGCTCTGTACCCTGCTTGTTAATTGTGTCATTTAGTTTAACCTCTTGTGTTCCTTATATATTTTGATATTAGGCCTCTGTGAGATGTAGGTTGGTGAAGATCTTTGCCCAGTCACTAGGCTACCATTTTGTCCTAGTGACAATGCTCCATGACTCACAGAATCTTTTTAATTTCATAAGATCCTATTTATTAATTCTTCTTTTCACTATGTAAATGTTTTATTTCATGTCATCCTCCTAGTCTGTTTCACAAATTCTCAATGGGCTAGTGGGTTCAATATGGATACATATTCTTGTCTAGCTTGGTTTCTGGGAAACCTCCTTCAAGTCATCAATAGTCATCTGGTCAAAGGGGATTATGCTCATTTTTTCCAGTTGCTTCTCATATTGCTGGATCCTGACCTGAGATCCATACACAAACTCAACACAGTTCTTCACGGCCTCCTTCTCCTCACTGTCCAGCAGGGCTGTGTATTTATCAGCAGGCTCAGGGATCTCCGTGGCATTATGCTTCTTTTCAAATCATCCACAGTGCTGGTCTTGGCCACATTTGCCATGTAGTAAGCCAAATTAATTGCTGGTAGTTTCTCAAACACAGATTAGTGTGGACTCCAGGACTTTAGGGACTTTGCAACTATCTCCTCTTTGGGGATATGATCTCCCTATAAGGTACCCAATCAATGGTTTTAAAAGCAAGTTCGAACCCCCAGTGAACTAGTCTATGGGGGGAGGGCGGCAATGGGGGGAGGGTTGGGAGGGGAACACCCATAAGGAAGGGGAGGGGGGAGGGGGATGTTTGCCCGGAAACCGGGAAAGGGAATAACATTCGAAATGTATATAAGAAATACTCAAGTTAATAAAAAAAAAAATAAAACCAGAAGACTGAAAAAAAAAAAAGAATAAATTAGTTTGATCTCTTAAAAAAAAAAAAAAAAAAAAAAGCAAGTTCACACCAAGCCATCTTCGGATACTTAAACAAACCCTGGTGAATCACTGTCTACGACAGCACTGTTTAATTCTTGACCTTAGTGCCTGAGTCATTGGTCTTCTGTTCAGGAAGTCGTCTCATGTACTGACAAGTTCAACACTATTCCATACTTTCTGTTCTACTACATTTAGCATATCTGGTTTAACATTTAATCTATTTGCTTTTTTTTTGTGCTATGTGGTATATATGGGCCTATTTGCATTCTGTCAAAATTTAAGTATCCTTAGGGATGTGGGTTTATTTCTTTGTCTTTGACTCAATTTCATTCATCCACCTGTTTTAACAGCAATACCGTGCAGTTTTTATGACTATGGTTGTGTAGTCCTATTTGAAGTCACTGAAGTGATACTTCCCAAAGTTCTTTTGTTGTTCAGGATTGTTTTATCTATTCTGAGCTTTTGTTTCTCCATATGAAGTTGAGAATTGTTTTTTTAACATGAGTGAAAAATCGTGTTGGAATTTTGATGGGATTGCCTTGAATCTGGAGACTGCTTTGGTAAGATGTCCATTTTCACTATTTTAATCCTTCCAAATCATGTTCACGAGAGATATTTCCATCTTCTTATACCTTCTTCTGATTATTTTCTTCAGAGTCCTGAAATTCTTGTCATACAGATCTTTCATTCATTTGGTTAGAATTACACCAAGGTGTGTTATATTATTTGTGGCTATTTTGAAGAATATCATGTCCCTAACTTCTTTCTCAGCATGTTTATGTATTAAGTAGAGGAAGGCTACTGATTACTCTGAGTTAAGTTTGTTTCCAGATGCTTTCCTGAAGGTGGTTTTTAGATGTCGGAGTTATCTGATAGGTGTTTTGTGGTCACTTATGTATACTATCCTATCATTTGCAAATAACAGTACTTTGGCATCTTTCTTAATAATTTGTATCCACTTAATCTCTTTTAGTTGTCTTATTGTTCTACCTAAAATTTTAAGAACTCTAAGAAATAGGGAGAGAGTGGACTGCTTAGTCTTACTCTGATTTGAGTAAAATGTTTTAAATTCTCTCTTCAATTTGATCGTACTATTGGCTTATAGTTTATTGCCTTTATTTTGTTTAGGTATGTACCTTGTATTTTTGCTTTGTCCAATACCTTTACCAAAAAAAGGCACACTGAATTTGTCCTTTAGCATCTAGTGGTGATATTGTGGATCTTTTTCAGTTTGTTTACATGATGGATTATGTTGATGAATTTTCACATATTTTATCACCTCTGTATCCTGGGATGAAGCCTACTTGACCTTGGTGGATAATGCCTTTGATGTGTTCTTGGATTTGGTTTGGGAGTATTTTATTTAGTATTTTTGTATCAATGTACATTAGAGAAATTGATCTGAAATTTTCTTTCTTTGTAGAGTCATTATGTGGTTTAGGTATCAGGGTGATGTTGGTATCACAGAATGAATTTGGAAATATTCCTATTGTTTCTATATTGTGACATAATTTGACTGGAGTTCATAATCTGGTAGAATTCAGCACGAAAACCATCTAGCCCTTGGCTTTGCTGTTGTTGTTGTTGCTGTTGCTGTCGTTGTTTTTGTTGTTGTACTTATTGTTGTTCTTGTTGTTCTTATTGTCATTGCCATTGTTGTTGTTTGACTTTATATGACTGCTTCTATTTCTTGGGAGTTATAAGACTATTCAGATTGTTTATCTGGTCTTCATTTAGCTTTGGTAATTTATATCTGTGTAGAAAAATCATCTACTTCATTTAGATTTTCCAATCCTATGGAGTACTTGCCTTTGAAATAAGAACCAATGATTTTTTTTAATATTTTTCAGTGACTGTTGTTATATCTCCCTTTTCATTTCTGATTTTGTTCATTTGGATACTGTTTCTTTGCCTTTTAGTTAGCTTGGCTAAGAATTTGTCTATATTTTTTATTTTCTCAAGAACAAGCTGTCAGCTTCATGATTCCTTGTATTGTTCTTCTTGCTTTTAATTGATTGATTTCAGACCCGAGTATGATTATTTCTTGCTCTGTACTCCTTCTGGGTGTGTTTGCTTTTCTTCTTTATATAGCCTTTAGCTGTACTTTTAATTAGATAGTATGAGAGCTTTCTAATTTCATTATAAGGGTGCTTAGTGCTGTAAACTTTGCTTTTCGCACTGATTTCATAGTGTCCCATATATTTTAGTATTGTGCCCTCATTTCCACTGAATTCTAGAAAGTTTTTTTAACATTATTTCTTCTCTAACCCAGTAAAGAGTTGTATAGTTTTCACGAGTTTGTAGCCTTTCTGTTGTTTCTGTTATTGCCGAAATCTAGCTTTAATCTATTGTGATCTGATAATGCAAAGGATGTTTTCAGCCTTCTTGTATCTGTTGAAGCTTGCTTTTTGACCATGTATAAGGTCAATTTTGTAGAAGGTTTGAGGAGTACTTTTAAGACAGAATATCATAATCTGTTTGGATGAAATGTTCTACAGATATCTCTTAGGTCCATTTAAATCACTATTTCTGTTAGCTTCATTATTTTCCTATATAGTTTCTGTCTTGATTTCCTGCCCATTGTTGAGAGTGGGATGATGATGTCTCCCACTATTCATGTGTGAAGTTCATTGCATGATTAAATTTTAGTAATTTCTTGTTTACAAATGTGGTTGCACTGTACTTGGGGCATAGATATTCAGAATTGAGGTCTCAGTGTTTACTTTTTCCTTTGATGAATATGAAATATTGTTCCCCATCTCTTTTAATTACTTTTGGTTGAAAGTATATTTTATTAGGTATTAAAATGACTACTCCAGCTAGTTTCTTAAATCTGTTTGCTTTCATGGAAAACTTTTTTCCAGCCCTTTATTCTGTGGTAATATCTATCTTTATTGCTAAGGTGTGTTCTCATATGCAGCAGAATGATGAATATTGTTTTCACATCCACTTTGTCAGCTTGTGTCTTCTGTTTCAGAAATATAGTCCATTAGTGTTGAGAGGTATTACTGATCAATGATTGTTACTTACTGTTATTTTCATGTGGGTGATGGTAGCGCGTGTGTGTGTGTGTGTGTGTGTGTGTGTGTGTGTGTGTGTGTGTGTATTTGTAGGTGTGTTTCCCTTCTACTGGTTTTAAAGATGTAAAATTATTTATTTGTTGTATTTTCTCAAGTGTGGGTAGCCTCAATGTGTTATTTTCCTTCTAATGTCCTCTGTAGGCTTGGGTCAGTGGAAATGTATTGTTTGGTTCTCTCATGAAATATCTTTTTGTTTTCTGTGTTTTTTTACTCAAATGCCTGTGCATATGTAAGTGTGTCTCTGTGTAAGTTTGTTGATTTTGTTTGTTTGTTTGTTTGTTTTTCGCCCACTTTTTGTTTGCCTGTTTGTTTTCTAAAGAAAGAGAGAAAGAAAGAGCATGAATTTTGGGAGACAATGAAATTAAAGGAGGGAAAAGCATGATCAGAACTATTATATCAAAGTGATTTGTAATAAGCAGTATAAAAATAATGTTTATCTTCTTTAAATTGAGAGTAATTAATATAGATGTAAGGCAGCTACTATTCCCATATTGTTCTTCCACTGATTTTTAATGGAAGTGTTCCCTTGGTTTTAATCAAAATTCTTTTGCCCCTTTTTCTTTGGAAGATATCCATGGGTCTTGGTTAAATGATTTAAATTGTATGCTAAAAGCATGCTCCAAATAATATTCAATAAAGGAAAATATAGTCACTCCATCACTGGACATAGGGATAATATAGCATGTCATACAATCTTCATGCACACTAAGGTTCAAATGGGAAATGCCTCTCAAAGTGTTTGTGGTTCATCTGGGGAAGGCGGTGTACTTAGGGATATAGGTCCTGGAGTGCAAATGATTATTGTAGGATTGTCTTTGAACTTTATGCTGGAGTAATGGTTCTGCCTACGTTGTTTTCTTGTTGTGATTCTACCGTAAGGTGATATAAGCAAGTTGTTTAAAAACTTCCATCACATGGACTGTGAAGTTTCTCCCATACCGAACCCCATAGTACCTCCACCACATTGGCAGGTGCCCTCTCTATTGTAAGCAAAATAAAATTTCATCTTCTATGAGTTGATTCTGATATTCGTTTGTGCCCACAGCAAGATAGATAATGAGCTCTGTCTCTTTTATATATTACATAGGTTGTCTTATCAATTCTTTTAAGCCATTAAAAACTATTTAATACTTAGTAAAATGAGCAGAGTAACATAACTATTTATAATATTGAAATGAAACAAGGACAAGTGTTTTATTAAGTACTATATACCTTAAATTTTTAAAAAGTAAAATCCTTAAGGATTTCGTGGATACTATACCATTGGTTACTAACATAGAACAAAACCAGTTTTATGCATATGTGATTGCTAATCTTGATTGTCAACAGCCTTCTAGGGCAGCAGTTTCTCAACCTGTGGCATGTGACCCCTTTGAGACCATTGAAAAACAGATATTTACATTATAATTCAGTACAGTAGCAAAATTACATTAATAAAGTAGCAACAGAAATAATTTCACGGTTGGGGGTCACCATAACACGAGGAATTATATAAATAGTCATAGCATTTGAAAGGTTGAAACCCACTGCTGGAACGTATTATAAAGGTGTGTATTTTTGTGAGAATATCTTTTCTGAAACTGCCTGTGACATTCAGGAAGTGAACTTTTACCTACCCTTACAACCATGCTAATATATCTTAAGATCATTTGAAACTATGTACTCAGTCTGTTCCCTTCCTCTGTACTTAGCCTGTTTAAGTTTAACCTGCCTTTCAGAAAGTATGGTCAATAACCTTCCCATGCCGTGAGCTTCCTGTGTAATCAGCTTTTTATAAAACAAGCTAATCATATAGCATTAATTATGTTATGTGCCCCTCCAATATCTAATTCAGAATAATGTATGTTGTGCTAGTCATTTACTGAAAGCACACACGTATCTAAAAACAAACTCAAAGAAAACAAGTATTGACAATGAATGTTTTAATCAGCGAGTACATATAAGGTGATAACATCTGTCTGTGTTTTGGCATCCTAAACTGGATCAGTAGGGTTCACTAAAGTAAATTCTATAAGCTTCAGTAACATTGATAAAAACAGAAGATTTCCAATTCTTTTCCCATACTTGTTTCTGTGCTGTATAATAAATAAAGAACAAAATCCTTTGCTGTTAAAAACATGGTATGCACTCATTGATAAGTGGCTATTAGCCCAAATGCTTGAATTACCCTAGATGCCTAGAACAAATGAAACTCAAGACGGATGATCAAAATGTGAATGCTTCACTCCTTCTTTAAAAGGGGAACAAGAATACCCTTGGCAGGGAAGAGAGAGGCAAAGATTAAAACAGAGAATGAAGGAACACCCATTCAGAGCCTGCCCCTCATGTGGCCCATACATATACAGCCACCCAATTAGACAAGATGGATGAAGCAAAGAAGTGCAGACCAACAGGAGCCGGATGTAGATCGCTCCTGAGAGACACGGCCAGAATACAGCAAATACAGAGGCGAATACCAGCAGCAAACCACTGAACTGAGAATAGGACCCCCGTTGAAGGAATCAGAGAAAGAACTGGAAGAGCTTGAAGGGGCTCGAGACCCCATATGTACAACAATGCCAAGCAACCAGAGCTTCCAGGGACTAAGCCACTAACTAAAGACTATACATGGACTGACCCTGGACTCTGACCTCATAGGTAGCAATGAATATCCTAGTAAGAGCACCAGTGGAAGGGGATGCCCTGGGTCCTGCTAAGACTGAACCCCCAGTGAACTAGACTTTTGGGGGAAGGGCGGCAATGGGGGGAGGGTTGGGAGGGGAACACCCATAAGGAAGAGGAGGGGGGCAGGGGGATGTTTGCCCGGAAACCGGGAAAGGGAATAACACTCGAAATGTATATAAGAAATACTCAAGTTAATAAAAAAAATAAAAAAATAGGAACAAACAGAAAATATACAGAAATAAGTAGAAAATTCATATTTGGCCCTGTTTTTAATTCATTCTACTTTAAGAAGAAATATTGCCTTTGAAACCTCTATATATTTTCCAGCAATAATGGTTTCATAACATCCCTAAGATAGTGAATATAGTAATCGTTTCATATCATCATTATATGTTTATCCTACTAACATATTGAAACATATGAGGTTGGACCTAATTTGAAAGTCTTTTTCCGTTTTCCTGACCAATGGACTGAGCCGTTTGCCCTCCCAGCTCTGATGTACTGATAGAATTAAAATAAAATCTTGTTCTCCTTTAGCAAGTTGCCTTACTTATATCAGAGCAACACTAAACTAAAATACATACAGATACAAAAACATGGTCTCAGTATTATGTTAATATTCTCACATTAACATTTCAGGTATATTTTACTTAGAAGTAAAAATAAGCTCATTTTTTTCTCTCTCTGAGCAATCTGTGAGTCCAAGACCAGAGAACCTGTGTTCTGCTATCTCCAGACAGGCGAAGGGCAATACAGTTTAGTACCCTAAGCCACCAGGAAGATCCTCATGTGGATCTTCTGCATTCTCTTACATATTTAAATTCCAGGATCCCTGAAAATATCTTCCTCTGCCCACTTGATAACCCTCAATAATTATAAATGATACAAAGGTGTGAGGAGCTGTCCTCACAGAGATGTGAGGAGCTGTCCGAGGAGCTGTCCTCACAGAGATGTGAGGAGCTTTCTGAGGAGCTGTCCTCACATATGTGAGGAGCTGTCCTCACAAACTCCATTACAAGATGGCACCGGCATCCGGCAGAACGCACCTAGTAAAAAGGGCAATACACAGGCGCCTGGTAACTTCCCTACTCAAAGGGACACGTACGTTTTGGTACATCATCTGGCATAATTGGCAGCGACCAGTCAGAGAGTGACACGTCCTAGGCGAGGATAGTTTCCTATATAAGGGACGGTTATTCCTCACTCGGCCTCTCCGCATTGTAAGCTTATGCTCTCCCTCTCAAGACGCATTAAAGCTTTTCTGTAGTAGGATCCTGTGTGTGCCGCGTCATTCCTGCTGGCGAGACGTAGCGCGGGACATCTGGTGCCGAAAACCCGGGAAAGACCTCACCATCGTCAGCACCTTCGGAGATCCCTTGGCGACAAGGAGGATTCAGAACTGCAGGTAGATACGTTCGGAGAGGCAGCCCTCTCTTGGACTTTGGTCTGGGGTTGTCACCGCCTTGGGAAGGATTTGTTGAGGCTATAGTATTTGTCCTGGGAGCCACCCTACTCTTTATGTTCTGTTTTCACCGTTTTCGCTGTTAAAAGGACGATCACAGCAGCTGAAGGCGCATCTCAGTCTCTCGTATATAAGTGAGCTTCGCGCAGCTCCCTTTTACCTTCGATTTTGACTGTTGAGGAACAAGGACGCGATAAGGCCGACGTAGATAAGCGGCACCGTCCGGGGAGGCGCGTGTAAGACTCCCGTACATAAGAGAGCAGCGTGTCAGTCTCTACCCTTTCACCTCACGCCTTGTCAGACGGACGTAGATAAGCCGCCGGCGTTCCTGGCCCATCATGGGATCCTCACAGTCTGTGGTCACGGCCTTGGAAACAGTGTTAAAGCAGAGGAACATCAAAATTGGAGGAGGAACACTTAAAAACTTTGTGAAGGAGGTGGAGAGGGTGGCGCCTTGGTTTGCCTGTTCAGGCTCGTTTACGATTGCCTCATGGAACAAACTTGGAAAAGACCTTGACAGAAAATTGGCGGAAGAGGATCTGCGCCTAGGGACCAAAGCTATATGGAAGCTGGTTAAGAATTGTTTAAAGGATGAAACGTGTAAGGCAGCAGTAGTAGAAGGACAGGCCACTCTCGAGGTAGTCCTGGAAAGTCTGTCAGAAACCGAAGGTAGTGAGAGGTTGGGCGCGCACAAGAAAAAAGACGTCCTAAGAAAGAAAAAGTGCCCTCCCGGTAAGTCCGCAGACAAGGGAGCGTTGAAATTTTCAGATTCCAGCACTTCCTCCTCTACACATAAACCAGGAGGGGGAGCCAACCTATACACTGTGAAAGAGCTAGAAGCGCTGAACCTCGACAGTTCTGAAAGCTATGAAAATAAAACCTTAGACTCGGAGGAGGAGGCCGAGCTAGTGCTGTTAGTATTCTTGAAACCGCCGGTATAATTAAAACCACTAGTAAGGTGGCAGATATTTTCCGAAAAATCCAAATTATCCTATTAAATAGAAGATTCCCTGTATACATTACTCATATACGGGCCCATTCTGGACTCTCTGGCCCAATGAGTTCAGAGAATGATTTGGCTGACAAAGCCACAAAAATGATAGCTGTGGCCCTGGCCTCTCCTTTAGAGGCCGCTAAAGCCTCTCATGGCAATTTCCATGTCACCTCAGAAACTTTACGCTGCCGCTTCTCTATAACTAGAAAAGAGGCACGTGATATAGTCACCCAATGCCAACAGTGCTGCCAGTTCCTCCCAGTTCCTCACATCGGGGTCAACCCGAGAGGAATACAGCCATTGCAAATCTGGCAAATGGATGTTACTCATAATTCTACTTTTGGAAAATTACAGTATGTGCATGTATCTATAGACACATGTTCTGGCATTCTACATGCCACCCCAGTTACAGGAGAATAAACAACACATGTCATTCAGCACTGCCTTGAAGCATGGAGTGCTTGGGGAAAGCCAAAATGTGTAAAAACTGACAATGGCCCCGCCTACACATCTCAAAAATTCCGTCAGTTTTGTGCTCAGATGCAGGTTACCCACCTGACGGGCCTGCCCTACAACCCTCAAGGACAGGGAATCATAGAGCGTGCTCATTGGACGCTCAAATCATATTTAATAAAACAAAGAAGGGGAATTATGATAGAACTCCCCCCAACACCCCGAGTGGCCACTGCTCTGGCCCTTTTTACCTTAAATTTTTTAAATCTTGATGAAGCTGGACAAACAGCGGCTGAGCGACATTGCTCAGAGACCAAGAGGACAAAAGAATTAGTCAAATGGAAGGATGTATTAACAAATGAATGGAAAGGCCCGGATCCTGTTTTAATAAGATCCAGGGGAGCTGTCTGTGTTTTTCCACAGAACAATGAAAATCCCATATGGATCCCAGGACGACTTACTCGGAGCATCACAGCAAGTGATCAAGAAGGGACTGGGACTCCTGCACCTCCTCACTCTTCTTCCATGGATGCCAGCAAGGGTGCAGGGCGAGCTACGATGGGGAATAATGTCAACCTTTCCACTCCCGATGCCGGTGATGTACCACTAACAGGGATTTAGGGTTGGCCTATTTACCTAAGGATCCACAGGTTGAACGACTAAAAGAAAATAGGACTATTCCCCTTAAGGGCAGCCTTTGTTTTGGCATATTCAACAAAACATCTTTTGATCTCCCTTGCATTATGTTATATAATCAATCTTCTGCTTGGTTAAGGGAGGCCACATGGGGAACTGGTGAGGAGGACATTGTGGCTAACTCCACAGTTCTCTATGGTGGTGGCCTTACATTGCGTTAATGGTAGCTGCACTGATCTTACGCCCATGGCGATGCTACTTGGAGGAAAGGGCGAAAAGGGACGGTTGTCATTTTTCTGGATGGGGAACATCAAACCTGCTGCCTCTGTCTGGACAGCTACTCATATAAAATATCGCAGTAGTTACCCGCATGCCTCGCTTTATCCCGATCCCTGTTGATACCTCGGGGACCATGACCTTATTTAGAGGAAAAAGAGATTTTGGTACTTCTGCAATTATTGCTACGACAGCAGTCGCTGCCTCGGTTACTGCCTCGGCATTGGCCTTGTCAAATTCAGTACAGACAACCCAAACTATCAATGATTTATCGGCCACCATCTCTGTGGCTCGGGACAGACAGGCCTCAGCCAATACTCAGATATAGGGAGACCTTATGCTTGTCAACCAACGTATAGATCTGGTCCGAGAGCAATTAGACATTCTATGGCCACTGGCCCAGCTTGGCAGTGAGCAAAAACTCCCAGGCCTTTGTGTCACCTCCATATAATATGACAAATTTACCCGAGCTGCTAATCTGTCTAAGAGTCTTTCACAGCATCTGTTACAGAATTGGACCTCGGAGTTTGAACAGACACTTCGAGAGCTGAGAGCGACCATCATTCAAGTAAATTCTACCCGACTGGACCTGTCTTTGACGGAGGGATTGTCGTCCTGGATCACCTCAGCAGTCTCTTATTTCAAGGAATGGGTGGGAGTGGGACTTTTTGGAGTGATCCTCTGCTGTGGATTAGTGTTACTCGTCTGGTTGCTTTGCAAATTGAGATCTCAAACAAGAAAGGACAAAGTAGTGATCGCCCAGGCGCTTGTAGCCCTTGAACAAGGAGCGTCAGCCGCTATCTGGTTGACCATGCTCAAGCAACAGGTCGCCGGCTGGACAGCTCTTGCACTCCTAGAACCTCGGTTCATTGCACAGGATTAGAGTGTCCGTCTTGAGCAGCCCATGAGGGGTGACGAGCTTAGCATCGCACAGGGAAGTTCTACCAAATACGCTCCCTGGAAAGCATGTCATATTACATGAGGGTTTCTGCCCCAGTTTTCCCTCCCTCGAAAAATGGCAGTGCGACGGGTTGGGAGTGCCCTGGGTCCCAACAACAGCCTAAGGGTATCTCTCTTGTACAGGTTCGCCAACTTTGTACAAGGATATGACCTCTGTCTTCACCCTCCTATATCTGGGTGTCCTGTTTGCTTAAAAAAAAACAGAAAAGGGGGAGATGTGAGGAGCTGTCCTCACAGAGATGTGAGGAGCTGTCCGAGGAGCTGTCCTCACAGAGATGTGAGGAGCTGTCCGAGGAGCTGTCCTCACATATGTGAGGAGCTGTCCTCACAAACTCCATTACAAGATGGCACCGGCATCCGGCAGAACGCACCTAGTAAAAAGGGCAATACGCAGGCGCCTGGTAACTTCCCTACTCAAAGGGACACGTACGTTTTGGTATGTCATCTGGCATAATTGGCAGCGACCAGTCAGAGAGTGACACGTCTTAGGCGAGGATAGTTTCCTATATAAGGGACGGTTATTCCTCACTCGGCGTCTCCGCATTGTAAGCTTATGCTCTCCCTCTCAAGACGCATTAAAGCTTTTCTGTAGTAGGATCCTGTGTGTGCCGCGTCGTTCCTGCTGGCGAGACGTAGCGCGGGACACAAAGGCACCTGTGGTTTACTTTTAATAAATATGACAGTCTCAAATCTTACTGAACACCTGATTACATCTAATGTTTTACTCTCTACCTGGATTCCCACAATTCACTCACACTGCAATCCAACTCAATATAATACCAAAGAGTTTTCCATGTCAAATCTTTGTTTCCTTTTCAAAAATAAATAAATTAATAAAGTGATTAATAAATAAATACTCTTACTTTTGAAAATACTTCTATTAGCTTGTGTTTCAGTGATAAAAGTAACTTCATGGAAGAAGAGTAATTTTTGGCTTAAGTTGAAGCGTATAGCCCAGCATGACTGTGAAAGTCTAAGGGTAGACTTTTGAATCACATGACCACATCACATCTGTAGTCAGAGAGAAATCAGTGGTGAATGTTTATACTCAGATAGCTTTATCCATTTTACAAATGACAGTACCCAAACTTAGGAAATGAGTTCACTGTGTTCCTTATGGAATTTTCTTATCCATTTTACTTAATCAAAACAATGATTCATCATAAGTTTGCTCAAAGAATGCAATTCTTGTCAAATATACAATTATCTGTAGCAATCCCTTTCATTTTCTTTTTTCTTTTTTTTTTCTTTTCTTTTCTTTTTTTTTTCTTTTTTTTTTTCCGGAGCTGGGGACCGAATTCAGGGCCTTGCGCATGCTAGGCAAGCGCTCTACCACTGAGCTAAATCCCCAACCCCAGCAATCCCTTTCAAATGTTATCTAAATCTTTAGTTTGCTCTTAGTTTACTCTCTGAATTCACTAATTATGAAATGTTAGTGTTCATTTTAACTACCAAGCACAGTTTCTTTAGATAAACACTTAAAGAATACATATAAAGTAATGTGCACTTATTTATAAGTCATTTATCCAGTGACTACAATTATTGAATGATTCTACTCCTCAGGGTAAGAAGAATAGCACATATCTGTCCTTTTCTGAGATGTTAAAATAATATAATTGATCTCAATTAAATAAATATTCATAATTTGGTTTTCATAATTTTCACAACCAAATATGCTGCCATATGGCAATATAATTGAAGCCTATCAACATATGTATGACCTAGAGCAGTCTGGTATACTTTGACTTGTCAGAATGCAAGGGTTAGTTTTGATTATAATATGAAGGCAAATAAGCAAAATGAATAGCAGGATACAAAATCTATCCTGAATAAGAGATACTTTTGCTTTGTTCTCTTTGATTCTTAACTAAGTGTTTCAGAATTATGACTTTGCTATGATGATACTAAGTCTGGTTTTAATTTGAAGTAGTCTAAATTTTAAACTATTTTATTGCCATTTATACTATTTGTGAATATATTCTGAAGTAAAATTCATTCACTCTTTACCAGGTTTTAAAAGAGAATTCTTAAAACACGGTCCATGATATGTCTAGCCCTATATGCTGGATTGATCATCAGCACTAGGCATGATTTACCTATGGTGAGTAAGTCTAGGTCCTTAGTCTAAATGCCTAACCTGCTAAATGAGGCATGCCACAATGATACCCTCAGAATCCACTTACTAAACCATAACAAATCCTGAGAGCATTCTAAATATTGTTCCTCCTCACTATAAGTGAGTTCAGTCCTTAAAATTCATCAAGGAACCCACTCTTTACAAAAGATGAAGACCACTACAGAAAAATCAGGAATGGTCAAAATGTAGAGTTTTAGAACTCAATTCCAGCTTACAAGCCTACAACAAAATCTGCGCCAAGGTTTTAGACTCATGGAAGAGAAATGCACAGAAACATTCTAAGAGTCAGGAAAACAATATTTTTGTGAGATTGTGGCTACAAGGAATGTCAAACAGTACACACATAAAACCTCACCAACATGGACGTTTAATTATGACCTAAGGAAGATAGTATTGATAAACATGCCAAGATGGATGGGAACTCAACAATAGATAAATAACTACTGACCAGGAAGTAATGGGGAGAGACTGGGAACTATTCTGACTCAGGGAAGAGCACATCAATTGTTTGTCTAATACCCAATGGTCAGCATTGGAAACAAGCATACAATTAACATTTACAAGCTTAACAGGTTGTATTTAGGTATACACACAATCACAAATACACACACACACACACACACACAAAACTATGGCGCACACACACACACACACACACACACACACACACACACACACAAAACTATGGATAGAGAGAGTCCCTGGGTGTGAAGGGGCTAAGTAAATATACTGAAGTGATTGTGTAGGGAGGAATTAGTAAGAATTGTAATTGCTGCTTGTTTTACTCAGCTTATTATTAATACATGGCCAATAGGATTAATGTTTTTCTTTAATGTTTACTACAAAAGGAATAATACAAAATATAATCCCATTAGTTACAATGAATATAAAATTATAATCCAAGAATTTTAAGTTTTATAATTAATTACAATAGAAGAGTGTTTTACAGATTAAATGAAATTTTTGATAAGCTACTAATTTAGAGCCAAGTTCTAAATGATCAGCCCCAATGAAATGACACAAAACCAGAGTGATTTTGACTAGATTTTCATATCATTGATGAACAGAAATATTACTAATGTACTTTAAAATGCTAAAATTAGGTAAGGGTATGATGAGAGGAAATGGTTGAGGAACTCCTGCAACTTACAGAAATGAAGAAAATAGTTAAATTCATTATCTGAATAAAGGAATAAATCACAAAACAAGTAATTATGAAAACATATATGAATATACCTGAAAAATTCTTAGTAATATTCTTAGATTCATTTTAATTTAATTATCATTTCAGAGATATTCCTGTGTATTTGTTTAGATGCTATCTTTAATCTGTCTGTGACAATATTCATAAAAGATACCAACTAAAAACCATGAAAATTATTTATCCTGTCACTGTAAAAGTGGGAATATATATACATATGCCCATTCATTCAAAAGTATATACTGTAGGAGTCTTTCACTACTGAGGTCATCTGCACTACCCTCATTTTACCTCTGTCTGCTAATGACCCATACCTACCACTCCTTACCTCTATGTCTTTTTTTTTTTCCGGAGCTGGGGACCGAACCCAGGGTCTTGTGCTTGCTAGGCAAGCGCTCTACCACTGAACTAAATCCCCAACCCCCCTTACCTCTGTGTCTTAAACAAAATTTTAACTTCATTTATTTTGTGATAATATGAGCGAGATGTAGGTACCATCAAATCTAAAATTAACTTAAAATCCTCAATATCATATAATCACCCAATATATTCGTTTTCTGTGGCTGAATGGAACACCCTGACTATGACAACTCTTGGAAGACAGGGTTGATTTTGGCTTTCAGTTCTGGAAAGATGGGAGTCCTCCATGGCGGGAAAGCTTTTCAGTAAACAGAAGGCATGTACGAAGCAGGAGGAAACTACAAGCATGTGGCAGAAAACAATAAAACCAAGGAAAAGTGACTTTTAATCTCAATGCCTGTTCTCAGTGACATACTTCCTCCAGCAAGGTTGTACCAAGTAGACCTCCTCAAACACTCTAAATAGTGGGAACTAAGAGTTCAAATTCAGAGCCTCTGGGAGATAGTTCTCATTCAGACCATCAGAATAGGTATCATATCGTATTATATTTAGAAGTATCATCAATACATCTGGCTTAATATGTAAATAAATCAGGAAACAGATTTACCTGACTTGAGGTTTGGTCTATATTTACCTCTCTGTATTCAATGGTTTGGGATAGTGATTTACAAATTCTATTGTCATTTGAACTAGAAAAACTGAATAAACTATATGAATTGCAGGTTATCAAATACGTAGAGAGGAGTTGATCGTGATGTTGATTTCTGACATACATTTAGTTTAGAAACCAAATTGGCACCTTTTATTTGAAGATGAAATTTTAGTCAGATTGAATAACCCAAAGATGGTCTTACTGGTTAAGTAAAAAATGATACTTTCTTCATGTTTACAAAAATAATTGGACTCTGATATATTATAGTAGATGGGTCTATTGTTTGCTAAAACAATTTGCTCATGTTCAATGAGAACAAAGACACCCACAGCTTGAGCATTTTCTGGCCTAAGAATTGCAGAACTAGGGCTAGACCTCAGGACTGAAAATGTCTGACCATCCTATCAGTTCTACTGCAGCCCAATGCTGCAAGTATTTAGTATACAGATTAGCTGTCAAACAATGAAAAGTCTTTTGTCATATTTGGATGAGAACATCTATGATGTGGCTTGGAAGGAAACAGCCGACATAAGGTACAATCATCTGTGAAAAGAAAAAAAGGTCATTATCGGCTATTTCTGTGAGGTGGCTTGAAAGGAGGAAGGGAAGGGTGTCATACTCCGCATGGATCCTTGAAGTTTTTCAGGCTAACACTCCATTAGCAGTGACAAGCCGCCATCTGTTAGTGAACACTTCCAGAAGAGCAAAAGCGACCCAAGAACATTTTGCTACATTCAAACTGGTTCTCCACACTCAGCCCTTGGTTTTGTCAGATGTGCCAAAAGATGTACATGGCCACTAGCAAAGTTCTTCAGTAAACTAAGTAAGTGCCAAAGAACAAATTATACGCACTTCCAAGTTACAGATAGCTGCATGGAAAAGGTGCCGATTATTCAAGATTAAAAAGCCATATGGGTTACATTTTAATAACTTTTGCCTGCAATTTTATTCAGTAATTCAGATTTTTTTTATCATTCTCTACCAAACTATATATTTCCTAGGCAGTGGTCTGAGCTGTGCCGGGAAAAATGAAATTGGCCAGTTTATGCATTCACCTTAAATTGCATCTCTCACAGATTTCATGATAAAGATTGGGGAAGTACCGAGTAGTAAATCATGAGAATCTCTCCATTTCATGCATGTTAAATTTGGGAAATGTCAGAGAATGAAATATCTTTCCTTGGGCATATCAATGATTTTGAAGGCATATATAACATTAATAAATAATATATTTGTTTGTATTTGTTTTATGAAATACACATAGATATTGTGCTCACACATTACTTTTTCTATTTTCATAGATATACAATTCCAAGATGTTTACAGAAGCAAGAAAGAGTAAAGTATACATTTAATATCAAAAATCTTATTACTCAGATAAAAAATAGCAATTTATATGCACATACACAAATTCTGGATATACTGTCTGTTTTGAATTTTAACTAAACCTTGCACTCTTGAAAAATATTGAAAGCTAACAAATTTCTATATAATCTTGTGTTCTGTAAAACATCTTACTATATATAGTCATTCTTCTGTACAATTTAATAGGCCTCGAAGATGTCCTTGTTTACTCATGAGCAGAAAAGAGACTCCACATATTCCTTCTCTACCTCAGAAATGATTAGCCACACTATATATCATCAGTTCTCAACTGAAAGACATTGTTTGATATCCAAATTATCTACCTTTCATTCCACCTGCTTTGAGTGAGTGTGTGTGTGGGGAGTGTGTGTTTCTGAGAGAAAGAGGGGGAGAGGGAGAAGTGGAGGGGTAGACGGAGAGGGGGAGGGGGACGGAGAGAGGGAGAGAGGGAGAGAGAGAGAGAGATCTATCCATTTTTCTTAACACTGAACTTTTGGCTACTAACAGGATGAATGTCATAGAACTCCACTATAAAGAAAACAGCCCCAAACTTTATCTTATTAGGTTCCTTCCCTATTGCTCTAAGTTTCACCTTGTATGTGGTATATTAAAGGAAATCTTCCATTACTAATCCCTATGATATAAGGAACTGTATATTTTCTTACTAAAATCATGTTTCCATTCCTCCTTTTGTACAATTCTTTCCTTGTAGAGTTAATAATGTAAAATAACATATATCAATAATAAGTCTGATTTTGCAAAAATCAGAAAAATATACAATGAAGATGAACTGCCTAGATAGATGTGGCCTATGATTCATTGACAATATTTTCCACTTATCTATTATTGACATTCTTTGCCACAAATGCTAGAACATCTCTTAGGCAAATTAGTCTGCCAAATTTAACCAAGCATTTTCATATTTCCAATGTTTCCATCAATATTGTGTGTGTGTGTGTGTGTGTGTGTGTGAGAGAGAGAGAGAGAGAGAGAGAGAGAGAGAGAGAGAGAGAGAGGGAGAGAGAGAGAGAGAGAGAGAGAGGGAGAGAGAGAGAGAGAGATATCATTTTGTGTTCTAGAGAAGGATCCTAATGCATCACCTATTATCCAGCTAATATTTAACTTTCAAAATTAACGTAATAATATAACATGTAATTCCAAGATTACACATTACACCAGTCAGAAAGGGCATGATAAAAACACTCAGGTGACAACAGATGCTGGCGAGGATGAGGAGAAAGAACAACACTCTTCCATTGTTGTTGGGATTGCAAGCTGGTACAACCACTTTGGAAATCAGTCTGGAGGTTTCTAAGAAAATTGGACATAGTACTACCTGAGGACCCAGCTATACAACTCCTGGAAATATACTCAAGAGATGATCCAGCATATAACAAGGACACATGTTCCACTTTGTTCATTGCAGTCTTAATTATAATAGCCAGAAGCTGGAAAGAAGCCAGAGGTCCTTCAGAGGAATGGATACAGAAAATGTGCTACATTTGCACAATGGAGTACTACTCAGCTATTCAAAACAACTTCATGAAATTCTTAGGCAAGTGGATAGAACTACAAAATATCCTGAGTGAGTTAACACAATCACAAAAGAACACACATGAGACACACTCACTGATAAGTGGATATTATCGCAAAAGTTCGGATAACTCGAATTCCCAAGATACAATCCACAGACCACATGAAACTCAAGAAGAAAGATGAACAAAGTGCGGATGCTTCAGTCCTTATTAGAAGAGGGAACAAAAATATTTATAGGGGGAAATATAGACACAAAGTTTGGAGGAGAGTCTGAAGGAATGGCCATCCAGAGACTGTCCCACAGGGGGATCTAGCCCATATACATACAGCCACCAAACCCAGACAATATTGCTGATGCCAAGAGTGTCTGATATAGCTGTCTCTTGAGGTGCTCTGCCAAATGCATAGGTGGATGCTGGCAACCAACTATTTTATTGAGATAGGGGTCCCTAGTGGAGGAGTTAGAGAAAGGATTGAAGGAGTTGAAGGGTCTTGCATCCTGCCAAGCCTGGCTGGATGCCCCAATGTAGGGGAATGCCAGGATAGGGAGATAGAAAGGTGTGGGTGGATGGGGAAACAACCTCATAGAACCAAGGGGAGGGGAGGGGATAGGGGGTTTATGGATGGGAAACTGGGAAAGGGGATAACATTTGTAATGTAAATAAAAATATCCAATATGAAATCTAAAAAGAAAAATAAAACAGTTAATTTTTTATTTTGCTTACTCCAAATCATAAACCTTACATATACATATATATATACATACACACACATACATACATAAATATATGTACAATTTTAAATGTTTATACATTTTATTTCTTATGTTATAGATTTATATATATTTTCCAGAATCAAATGCATGATGTGGGGTTGGGGATTTAGCTCAGTTGTAGAGCGCTTGCCTAGCAAGCGCAAGGCCCTGGGTTCGGTCCCCAGCTCCGAAAAAAAGAAAAGGAAAAAAAATGCATGATATTTTGACATTTTAAAGGAACTTCTATATTATTACACAATAACTCACAGTGGATGAGCTGTGACTACACATATTACCAATGTTTGTGATTCCCAATAGGAGAAGCCCTTGCTCCTGTGAAAGCGCATTTCCCCAGTGTGGGAAATGCCAGCGTGTTGAGTGGGAGTGGGTAGGTGTGAGTGGGAACATCTTCATAGAAAGAGGAGGGATTATGGGAGAGGGAGGAACGGGAAAAGGGGATAACATTTAAAATGTAAATACATAAAATATTCAATAAAATAAGATTAAAAAGATAGGTTTAAACTAGGACATTGCACACATTGGACTAACATTCATCCTTTCAGTGATATCTACTGTCTCTTTAATCTACATTTGAAAGACATCTACCATTGATGTGAGGTGCTTAGTTGGCTGTTCCTTCTTTTTTTTCAATAATTTATTTTGTATTCACTAACAACTCCATCACAGAACCATCCCACCTCTCCTCCCAGTCCCACCTTTACAAATCTCTCCCCACAACCCCTACATCCTTTTCACCTCAGAGAAGGGAACTGCCCTTGTTTACCATCCCACCCTGGGACACCTATTTTTATAGGATTAGGCACATCTTTTCCCACTGTGGTCCAACCAGGAAGTTCAAGTTTGGGAATGGGGTTCCAATTGCAGGGAGCAGACACTGAGACAATCCCTCCTCTTCTTATTGTGAAGACTAAGCTGCATTTTTGCTACACGTGTAGGAGGCCTAGGTCCAGCTCCAGAATTCTCCCTGGTTGGTGGTGATCCCAGTGTAGTTGATTCTGTAGGGCTTCTTATAGTTTCCTTGAGCCCTACAATTTGACCACTTCTACCCACTCTTATCCTTCCAGTAGACTCCCTGAGCTCTGCCTGATGTCTGGCTGTGTTTTTCTCCATCTACCTCTATCTGCTGCAGGATGATGCCTCTGCAAAGACAGTTATGCTTGGTTTCTACTTGCAAGTATAGCAGAGTCTCATTAATAATATCACATAGGGTGGTTCTCAAGTTGGGGTAGTCATTGGTTCCCTCAGTCTCTGCTGCATCTGTATCTGTGTAGATCTTATAAGCAAGACAAATTATGGATTGAAAGCTTGATAGGTAGATTGATGAATCCCTCTCTTGTCTGGAAGTTCTGCCTGGCTAGATGAGGTGTCCACTGTAATCTCTATATCCCATCTGGTGGTAATAGCAGCTATGGGCACTCCCATGCACTCTCCGTGCCCTCCACCTGGGACTTGTCAGCAGAGATGCACACTGATTTCCATTCTGACCTCCAGCTCCTTCCAGTGCACACCACACACTCTGGATCAGGTTGACTGATTATGACTGTATGGCAAAATTTTCCACTGTTGTTACTTCCATTGCTTCTGTTGAAAAATCATTTGTCAACATTGTCTTTGTTCTTTTTTCTTTAATAGATTTTCTTCATAAAATACATTCTGAGTATGGATTCGCCTCCTTAATCACCTTACAAATTCTCTCCAAGTCCTTGTCCATCCAAAATCTAAATTCTTTTATGCTCTCCCCATTAGTAAACATGTAAAGAAAACTATGAAAAGAAGATACAGTAAAAATAAAACAATCCTGAATGGAACAAAACAAACAAATGAATAGAAAAAACAAGAGCCAAAGAAAAGTACAAGAACCATGTGAAAGTAATTGTCTAACACAGTTGACAATATAGTTATAAATTATAAAGTTATAAATTATAACTTTTGCTTTTGTATTTTAATGCAATCACTGTGTAGGGTAAGAAGAAGATAAATGCCCTGACAAAGAATCATTGGCCAAATAAATTACAAAAATATCATTAATTTTATCTTGTGTTGGCCATCCACTCCCAGGCATGAGGCCTTTCCTTAAGAGCGTTTGTATATCCAGTGAATCTCCATTAGTGAAACTTAGCTTTTAATGGATGTGTGGTTAACAACTGAAGATATTTTTTGGGTTAGGGTTATGTCCTTGTGTCTCCTACTGTAAGCACTGGGATACAATCAGATACAAACCAGTATAGGCCCTACACATTCTATCACAGACATATGTGATATGTCATATGTGAGTTCATATGATCTTTGGTTCTGCCGGGTTTAGAAAGTTTTCATTCCTTGATATTCTCTATTGTCTCTGTCTCTTGCCATTTTTGCTGCCTTTTCTTCTTAAAGTTCTCCAAGCCATGGCTAAAGGGTATTGACGGAGAGTCCACTTTTACGATTGAATGTTCCAAGACCTCTCCCTTAGTCTTCACTCCCACTCTGACTGTGGGTCTCTGAGTTTGTTCCCATCTCTGAAGTATGGGGCTTCTCTCATGATGGTTGAGCAAGCCACTGAGGCATGAGTATAACAGGAGTCATTTTGTTGCTGTGGTCCTTAAGCTGAACAGGACATTTGGTTCACCCCTAGGTCTGTAGATTCAGGTTCTTGGCCACTGAGACTATGTTGGAGATGGGTTCTGTCTCATTGAATGGATCTTAAATTCAAGGAGCTATTGGTTGTTTAGTCCTACAAACTGTGTAACTCTATTTCAATATGACATCTTACATGTTGTTCATCACTGTAGAATAAAGAGTTTGTAGATGGATATGTGTTTAGCTTTCTCGTCAATAGAGATGAAGGTTCAAGGTATGTTATATTTTAACTTTTTCTTCTTCAAGAAGTTCTGTTGTTGGTGTTTTTCTAGAAAAAGACACTTACTATCTTTCTGTAGAGAACATCTTATAACATTGACAATTGCCTGGGTTACTTGGGGATTCCCTTGAGGTCCCATTGGCCAACAACTCATTCAATGTAAGACATTTCCAGAACCGGAGTCTCTGTTAGGTGATTAGAGGTATCCAAATGAGAATCGCTATCTCCATTCTTGGGCACCTCAATTAGTTTGTCTTCATGTAAGTGCATATTTTAGAAAACTTCTACTCTATTAGTTTACATTCAACTCTTCAGATGGCCCATAGTTTTAGCTCTTCCTCCCTCCCTCCCTGCATTCCCTCTAGTTTTCCTTTATCTTGATCCACAAGTTCTAGCCTCAATTCTAGTCAATCTATAAATATTTATTCTATTTCTCCTTCCTATGGAGATCTATCCTTCCTTTCTCTGTACCTAAACTCTATGGTTTTACAGACTTTCCTCTGCCTATTGAATGCTTAATAGTTTACATACATACACACACACAGACACACACACACACACACACACACATACACACACACAAACATACCATTTGTCATCAAAAACATACATATTCTCCTGTACATCTATATACATCTTCATTCCACAGGGTTTCAGTATATTATCTCACTCTTCTGACATTCAGTCCCTACCATGCCCTAACCTCCAAAAATGGCTGCTTGTTTCAGGTTTTGACACCTGTGGCGAAACCAACTATATCTGATTGTAATTCCTGAGCTAAAAAAATTTGAAATCAACTTGTACACTTTCAGAAGATTTTTCAATGATGACTGTTTTGCTTAATATCTCATAAATAGCACATAGTCATCTCATTAATTCTATGCTTCAACAAGACTATGTATGTACAAATGTTTATTATTATTGGTCGATGAGTCCCACTCCACATCTTGTTTTACTCAGGCCACTGAAATATGCAAAATCAAAATAGTCATTGTTTTCAGTCTCTTTGTCATCATTATATTATTGGAGGTAATGTTTGACAGGATTGCAAGTTTTAAATTGTAATATTATTAGCACATCACTCTATACTACATTATGAAATGAAATTTACAACTCTAAAATAGTTATGAAAAATATTAATCTTGAGTGAAATATATTTAATCAATTTATTTTATATAATTATTCTGTTGCTTTTTTGCTATAAAATGGAAAACAGACAAAAATTGTCCTATTTTTTATTTCATTATTTTGAAAACATTGATTATGAATCATCCCATTTTAATTAAACTATGCTATTGAAAATTAGATTTTATCCAATTGTGATGAAGTGCTTCAAAACCATTAATAGCACCATATAATTGTATTTTTGCATAATATATTATGATATATATATACATATACATATATATATATATATACACTTTAGTTTATTTCAACATTGGTTTGCTGCATTCTGTGTTAAAGGCATTCACACAGGACTTAGTAGACTTTCTTCATTTTATGCCAACTTTTTATGGTGGACTTTTACTGTTTATATGAAAATGTCAATCCCATTCCATTTGCCTTTGTTGTGAGTCTTATGCTACCTTGGGCCAGAAAGCACACTGAGCAGCTTCCAGCAGAGTCAGTCCATGGGACTTTCACAATCTGCTCTGTAGGAAAGGCTGTGTGAAGTTTGATGTCTCCTCCCTGAGAGTCAGTTCTAAGCCACCACTGGACTGATGAGCTCAGTTCTCACCACAATTCAGAGAGCACTGCCTTCACCTCATACTGAAGGCAGCTTTACTGAGGCCTAAGTCCTTAACAACTATATGTTTTTCACTGTAAAGGTTCTGCATTTTTCTGTGATGGTGAGAATTTTTTTTAAATCAATAAAGGGTATAAATCAATATCCTTTATTTCAATTTTTGTTTTCATGGGCTTTTTATTTAGTAGCTATATTCAATTGAAAGGATTACTTTATATATTACAGATTTTTATAGGAAAATACCTGGGTAGTAAAAAATATAAAAAAGGGTTTTAACTTTTTTTTGCAAAAAATCCCCAACTTTTCATAATTTGCCATGCCTCAAAGTCTCATTCGCCATTTCCCTGAATATATTCTTCTCAGGGATACCGTCAATATATTTCCTAGCAAGAGAAGAGTTGATTATTTTTCTTAGTTTACCCCTCTCTGACATATTTATTTCATATGACCAAAGTGATAATTTATCTTAACTGTGAATCAATAATGTTTTAATTTTAATTCATTTAAAAATTGATGAATACATATATTGTTATGTACTCTCTACAGAATCATTCCAGCAGCATGAGTATTATAAGAAGGAGCATATCAGAGTTCATAACCTCTGAAAGGCAAGTTGTGGTCTAAACTATAAAAAATAAGACTTCTAGTTAGTATTCAATTTTTAAAGATATCTAATTTTTTTGATAAAATGATATTTGACCAAATATAAAAGAAAACAACCAAAAAAATAAGGCACAGGAATAAATGAAGGAAAATGAATTTAAGAGTGATAAATAAGATAGATAAAGTCTATCAGAGGCTCAGGATTGGTTTCCAGAAACGGAAAAGACACAGTTCGAGCATGAAGGACATATTCAAGAGACACTGGGACAAGGTAGTTCTATACAGTTCTTTAGCAGTGCATAAGGAAGTCACGGAATGACCATGATAGAATATACCTGTGATAGAACAAGGATATGCTCCTTAAATGTGTGTCAGTCTGCATTTCTGCCTCTCCACTGTGGTATCAGAAGACCTATGTCAGGTGAGGCAAAATGCAGAGACAACAGGCTTCATGTCTGCCTTGCTCCTGGGGACTAGAGTGCTTGTGGAATAGCAGTCAGGGAAGGTGACGGCAGAGCACAGTCAATATGATAGGGGCTCTCAGCCCATTTTTCTCTGGTTGAGAAACAGCAGAGCTGGGATAGATTTTATGATTCTTAAACGGTTGTGTACCCAGACACTGCTCGGGACAATGAGAAGTTGGGCAGACCATGGTTCCCTCAAACTTGTCCTGAGCCTGGGTTGGAGCAGAATCTGGCTTCTCCGAGTGAGTGCTAAAGTACAGAAGGCCTGGAAGAGAAGCCTTCTAAGGGAGACTTAGGTATGGCTCTCTATGACAAGAGTCTTGCCTGTGGAGATCCATGATGAAAGAAACAGTCCTTGTTTACCCAAACTGTTCTATTTATGGTTGACAAGGATGCATACATCATTATCAAGGTGAACCAGAGATTAAATAACTTTTGCATGAAAGGATGCTGAGAAATGGAAGCACAGTTGCTAAAGGATCTATCTAGGTACTTCGTTAGCATGGAGAATTTTAGGTTTTTATACTAAGTGATTGGTTGTCAATGTCTTCTTAGTAGAATGTTGTAGTCACGTGTTCCAGGACAGTTAGTCTGGCCAGGAACTGGGTCTAATGCATGCCATTCTAAAATCCTGTTTACCGGGATTTTTAATCTGGTTTGACCTTGCCAGTTCTTCTGTTTGGTGACACAATTTCACTTCCTTCAAAAATGTCCACAGTAAACCAAACAAGAATCGAGTAGGATGACATTTTGATGTATGTTCTCAGGTATATTTTTCAGGTTTAACTCTTCTTTGTCTCCAATAAGGTAAAGTATTTTTCCCAAGAAAAATCATGGTACTGTGTAAATTGTGTTTAGTATGGGGTCATTAAAAAATTCTTCCATATGGTCAATAATAACATATTTAGTTACTAGATTTGGTTTCACTTCTAAAACTTTGTTTTAAATGCAAATTATTATGGCTACTACTTTAGAGTTTATGATTCAATAAATTGAGAAAAGCCAGAAAGTTCACATTTTTAATACACTCAAATTTCTATCGTTTAGATGTCTCCTTGAAAACACAGATTAAAACTAAGCTAGCATTAAAATATTGAAAGATAGTATGTTCATCTGTTGAAGGACATTTACATTGTTTCCATTTCTTGGTTATTATGAATAAGGCAGTATTGAGCATTGCTGAGCAAGGACCTGTGGAGAATGGGGTTGAATCCATTGGGCCAAATCATAACTAAGATGGCTTGCATATACACAATGAAATTCTATTCTTCTGCAAAGAAAAATTAATTCAGTAAGCTTGCAGATACATTTAGCTACGACCCCTCATCAAAAATCTCTTTTTTTCAGCAGAAGAAAACCAGAACAAGAAACAACAACTGGGTTAATGCTGAGGTCATCAGATTGTTGGGAGACCATGCCAACAAATGCATCTACTTCATAACTCTGACATCTATAACTCAGGGAAAAATGAGGAAGAGGGTGCTGGAAATTAATAAAAAACAGAATACCAAACGTTCTCCTGTTAACCATACTTTCCTAGAAGTGGCTGCATAAGCAAGACTACAACGGTACCAACCTTAATTGACAAGTTAATGTAGAAGTGGCAATTTTTTTCTGAATTCCACCTTTAGGCAAATAACCACAAGAACCTAGTAATTGGAGAAGGTAAAGTAATTCTCCCAGGGAAGATTCTCTTCATTGGTTGTCCAATACAGAGTGGTCAGCCTTGAAATCATGTAGATACCACCACCAATGACACACATACACACAATACACACATACAATAATTGTCACCTTAAAGGAGGGTATCAACTTGAGATTTGTAGCACAGGAAAGAAAGGATGTAGGAAAAATAGCCATTATGGACTAGAGGGAGAAAGGGGTTTGGGAAAATTATGTAATTCTACCCTAATTATAAATATATTTATAAAAGGACATATGATGTTTAAAATACAATTGTGAGCCAGGTATAATGTTGTACTAAGCACCAGCTTATAATCTCCATACCTGAGTGACAGGTATAGAGCATAATTATGGGTCTTTCTATGCCTGCCCCAGTCCCAAATTGATGACACAGAGATTGTATTTATTTATAAGCTTTGGCCTTATAGCTAGAATTGTTTACCACTAGTTCATAACTCAGTTATCCTATTAAAACTAATCTAAGTTCTGTCTCATGGCTGGTTACTTATCTCTTCTTCTTTTTTGCCCTGCTTCTACCTTGGTGTTTAGCTGGCTGAATCCAATTTCAGCCTAGGCTATAGGATAGCAGAACCAATCAGAGGGTAAGAGAAGGAGTATTCATAAAACAGTGAAACAGGTGATACTTAACAATGCCAAAGGCTGGCCTGTAATCAGATCTCTGATTCAGATATGATTTGGAAAATATAGAGACAATCTTTACAAAGTGCATAAAAGCATCACTGAAACAGTAGAGCATCACAAATTTGAGCCTGACTGGCCTAAATAGACTGAGATTTTATTAAAAACACCATCTTAATGCTACAATACTTTAATTCATTGCTTTATATTATAGTGCCCCCCTAACTGTAAAGATGTTTTTGTTGCTCCTTCTTGTCCTTTTCCCCAAAGGATTTTGCAACCTGCTTACAGGTAGAGAACCACTGTTATAGGAACTTTTGGTAACAACATTTAATGGGAGAAAGAAGCTATGAATTTGAGAAAGAGCAAGGTAGAAAGCAGAAGGTATAAAATACATGATTATATTGAATTTTCTTTTTTAAAATTAGGTATTTTCTGTATTTACATTTCAAATATTGTCCTTTTTCCTGGTTTCCCCCCAGAAAACCCCTATTCCCTCCCCCTAACTCCTCCCCCTTCTTCTATGACGGTGGTCCCCCATCCACTGACCCACTCCCTCCTGCCTCCCAACCCTGGCCTTCCCCTACACTGGGGCATCCAGCCTTCACAGGAACAAGGCCATCCCCTGCTACATACGCCAATGGAGCCATAGGTCCCTCCATGTGTACTCTTTGGTTTAGTAATCTGGAGGGTCTGGTTGGTTGATATTTTTGTTCTTCTTATGGGATTGAAAATCCCTTCAGCTCCTTTAGTCATCTCTCTAATTGCTTCATTGGGAATCTTATGCTTAGTCCAATGTTTGGCTCTGAGCATCTGCCTCTGTATTTGTCAGGCTCTGGAAGAGACTCTCAGGAGACAGCTATATCAGGCTCCTGTTAGCAAGCACTTGTTGGCATCCCCAATACTGTCTGGGTTTGGTGACTATATGGAATGTATCCCAAGGTGGTGCACTCTTTGGATAGACTTTCCATCAGTCTCCATATTTCTTCCTGTGAGTATGCTGTTTTCCTTTCTAAGAAGGACTGAAGCATCCATAATTTGGTCTTCATTCTTCTTGAACTTCATGTGGTCTGTGAATTGTTTCTTGGGTATTCTGAGCTTTGGCACTAAAGTTCACCTTTTTCAAAACAGTTTTTTACCAAATAGAGCAGCAAGAAAGCAGAATTTTTGTTCTGATATTTAGACAAACTTGAATTTCAGTCCAATTCTTTGAAATAACCTAGTTTTCAATGATATTTTTTAGCTTGTTCTTTTCCTCTCATCACAGAATGCCCCCTTTAAGTTTACATTCTTTTGAGGATTGTATTATAAAGCCTCCAGTAGGGTGTAGTGGTCCTGAATGAGAGGATGAGCTGCCACAGTGACTCGGCAAGTATTTTATTCTCTGTCTCCCTCCCCCCTCCTTCCCTTTCTCTGTCTCTCTCTCTTCTCTTATCCTTCCTTTCTCTTTTCTATCCTTATTATTATATTGTATTTGGGTCAATCGATGTTTCCTCAGGTTTGAAAGGGAAAATATATAAAATTTATTTGAGAAAATGCTTATAAATTTCTGGTAAAGTAAAGAAGCAATGAAACTAACGTGATTTTACTTGACTATTAGAACATTGAAAGTGTCCTTGAATTTCCCAGCATGATATGCACACTAATAAGTTGCTAATGTCTTCATTACTGCAATTCTCAAGGCATCTCTTCATTGCTTCTGTAGAGAAGGCCAACTATGAGTTGGTCACCAGTCCTTCAACTTCAATCTGTACTGCTGGTATTAAAACCAGGGAAAGAAAATACAGAGAGGCTGATCTATTCTAGTCTTCTATTTCCAGTATATCTTACTAGATATACTATCTAAAACAAGATGACACAAGAATCTGCCATTTACAATTTAAATGTTTCAGGAGACACTATATAAAGAAGAAAGCAGATCAACATAAGTCTATGTGACTCTGTGTCATCATCATCATCATTGATACAAACCCACATTTAATAACTTGATCAATAAGGCATCAATCTGTTAGCATAAAATTAATAGTGAGTTAAAAATGTTGATGCATTATAATTTTATAGTTGCTTATTACTCCAAATCTTTTCTAGCATCTTTATGACACTTATATTTATAGCATAATACTTAGGATAAGAAAAAATAAATAAAAATAAAGATTTATACATAATGACATTATAATACACACAAGTATAGATAAAAGGATTTTATTGAAATTCTATTTATAATGTTTATTGTTTTGTATAATGAGTAATTAAACAATCTTGTAATGGAGACAAATCAATTGAAAGATAATTATGACCTTATTAATTGATGTTTTTTCTATTAATTTATTGAAAACAGTGTAAATCCTTACATCGATTTGTTTTATTTTGTAAGTTTGAAATTTTTCATTATTAATTGTATAAATATTTGTTTTTATAAAATTATTTAATATTATTTGTGACCCATTTTAAATCAGTAAAATAAAAAGCATATATTTATTTTATGAAGGAATATTAAAATTGTATTATTATGTTGTATGAACAGTTATATGTTTATATAATCCATTCCTAATATCATTAATTCAAATTTATCATTACTACATTTGCTACTATATGTTAAAACTATCGTGATATTTTTTCTAATAATATTTATCTAATACTAGATTTGAGAGAAGGTCAGATATTTACTACATATATTAAACATAGTATTTAACAGGCCATAATTTGAAAAAAATTCTCTAAGTAGGATATTGGATAACTTTGTTACAGGATTATTTTTGCTATGATATTATTCTCAATAATGTACAGCACTATACATTAAGTAATTGTCAAATGCACTTGGCTAGCTTTTTTAATATCATGGTATCTATAAGATGATATTATTTGAGACTATATGAAATTCATAGAGGCTGAATACTTGACATATGATCAGTTTTAATTTTGAGTTTTCTGGTAACAAGCCTTATAGTTGCATGGATTTTAAATATCTCAATACTGGCTCCTCTGCTTAGTTCAGGCGTGTTCAGTGCCAACACACCAAGCTAATGGCGAACTCAAGCATTATCTGGTACCAGAGTTCCTTTGGAATGTGCCACAGGTAGAGGATTTATTTTTATTGCCTTGTGTTCTCCAAGTTATAACTTTCCCCCTATCAAATTAGTCTTTCTGGATCACTGTAACTACTGTGTGTGTATGTGTATGTGTGTGTGTGTGTGTGTGTGTGTGTGTGTGTGTGTGTGTGTGTGTATGTGTGTGTGTGTGTGTGTGTGTGTGTGTGTGTGTGTGTGTGTGTGTGTGTGTGTGTGTATGAATCACAGTTTTATTCATTCACCAGCAGAGAGACATCTTGGTTTATTACATCTTTTTGCAATTGTGGATTAATCAGCCAGGAGTGGATATGCAAGTATTTATGGAGTAGGATAAAGAGTCCTTTGGAAAAACAACCAATAGCCATGCAAAGGGCACATAGTAGTTCATTGTAGTTTCTTTGCTTCTTTGTTGTTGTTTGGTTGATTTTTTTTACTTTCTTATTTTATTTATTTACATTCCAGTCGTTGCCCTTCCCTCCTGTTTCCCCCTCCTACAGTTCCTCAACCAAATTCTCCTTCCCTTTGCCTCTGAGAGGGTGCTCCCCTTTCACCAGGCCTCCTAGGGACTCCAGTCTCTCAAGGATTAAGGCTATCTTCTCCCACTGAGGCCAGAGCAGACAGACCTCTGCTATATATGTGTCAGGGGCCTTTAACCTGCCTGTGTAGAATATGCTGCCTGGTTAGTGGCTCAATCTATGGGAGTTCCCTAGGGTTTAGGTTAGTTAAGGCCATTGGTCTATCTATAGGGTGAGCCTTCCTGTAACCTTCTTTGATCCTTCACCTAATTCAACCATAGGGGTCCCCGATTCAGTCCAGTGATTGCATGCAAGTATTTGAGTCTGCTGGTAGTGCCTCTCAGAGGACAGCCATGTTAGGCTCCTGTCTGTAAATACATCATTACATGAGTAACCGTGTCAGGCCTTGGTGCCTGCACCCTCCTCCAGGAGATGGATCCAAAGTTGGGCAGGTCAGTGGACCATCTTTCCTACAGTCTCCTCTCCTCCATTTTTTGTCCCTGTAGTTCTTTTATTCAAGAAAATTCTGGGTCAGAAATTTTGATTGTAGGTTAGTAACCCACTCCCTGCATTTGAGACCCTGTATATCTACTGAAGGTTGACTCTTCAATTTTCCTCTCCCCAATGTTGGGCATTTTGGCTACCGTCACTCCTATTGCATCCTGAGAGTCTCTCGCCTCTCAGGTCTCTGGTAATTTCTAGAGGGTCCCCCCATCTCTCACCTCCGAGGGTATTTATTTCCATTCATTCTCCTGGTCTTATGGGTTTCTCTCCCCTCAATACCTGATCTTCTTGCTCCTGTCCCCTCCCTCTCTCCTGTCCCTCTTTCACCTACGTCCCTCCTTCCCTCTGCCTCCTGTGATTATTTTCTTCCTCCTTCTAAGTGAGAGAGAAGTATCCTCACTTACCTTTCCTGCAATTATACATCTTAAGATCTGCGGGTTGTGCTCTAGGTATTCTGTACTTTTTGGCTAATATTTACTCATAAGTGACTGCATATCATTCATGTCCTCTTGGGTCTGAGTTACCTCGCTAAGGATGATATTTTCTAGTTCTATTCTGCAAAATTCACAATGCCTTCATTTTTAATAGCTGAATAGTAGTCCATTGTGTAAATGAACCACATTTTCTCTATCCTGTCTTCTCTTTAGGGGCTTCTGGGCTATTACTAGCTTCTGGCTATTGCAAATAACTCTGCTATGAGTACAGTGGAGCAGGTGTCCTTTTATAGTGAGGCATCTTTTGGGTATATGCTCAAATTAGTCTTTTCAAGAGCACTGTAACTTCTTTTGTAGAACTTTTTTTTTGTCTAGAGTCACCTTTCATCTGTGAACATCTTTCATCCTGTTGAATCATTACTTTTATATTTATACAGTGATTCAGCATTGAGTTTTGTGTATAAAGTGTTACATTTCCTAAAACTTTGGTATGTGGAATAGTACCACTTGTTACCAATAACATGTCTAATACTTAAAAGGCTAAGTGTAAGCTAGGGACATTACGGCATGCTTTGTAACCTCACTTTTTCCTCTTTGTAAAATGTAGCTAGGTATAGTGTATACCGAATACAGAAGGTGTGACCTTTAAAATAAAATGCAGTAAGCACATGCATTGTTACTGTTCAACAAAGTCTTTCTGATCTGGTTTTGTATTATTGAATGTGCCCATCCTAGCATTTTTTCCACAATTAAGGAGACCGGAAAATATTTCAAAACTATTTGCACTACAACCACTGATAATTCCAAACTTCATTTATATTTAATTTTATTCTGAAAGCATTCATAATAGTACTGACCACTTGCTCTTTTGTTAACCTTTACTGATAACTCACCTCATATCCAGACAGTTTTAAATTGAAAATATATCATTGAAAAACCACTAATTAATTTCATAAACTAATACAAAATGTATAAGTAGGAAAAGTGTTAAACATACAGCATGATTCCGTTTACTACAGATATTTGCTTCTTATTACTTTCATATTTTCTTATTACTTGCATATATTTGTGATAATGGTTAAATTGCTTCTAATGATGTTTCCTTCCAAAATAACTCTACAGATTCACTGACAAGGAGGTAAAGCTGGCCATCCTGTTCAGGTTCAGTGGACAAAAGGCACATCTCAACACCTAAGTGATGGTAAGAAAGTCTTTAGTTTTTTTTTTTTTCCTCTACATCATTCATTAATTCTTTTACCTTTAAAAAAATGCCTGAAACCATTTCAGGCCATTGCTGCTTTGGGTCACAGTCATGGGAGGATATGTGCTCCTCAAATTTCCCTTCACCCTGCAATCTTTCCTTAGAAGTATTGGTGTCATGTCTCTGATATCTCTACACAATTTTTATTTTACCTGGTTTTCCACATAGCTCAGTTAGTATATATATATATATATATATATATATATATATATATATATATATATATATATAAACTTGTATTTTAGATGTGGCATTATTGTCTGTTTCAATATTGTGATCAGTGTTAAGACTACCATTCAGCCTAGGTCCACCTGTGACGCCCCACAATGAGCTTTATGATATTTTGCATAGTTTTCTATAACACAGGAGTCTTAAAGTATAAATATGTGACACCATAGAATAAATAGTAGCAGTAGTATTCGTGAAGTTGGAATCAGTCAGGTCACATGTCACTCATCTTTCCTGGTAGCCTGTGCCAACTCTTATGATTTAGGAGATCAAATATGTCACTATTATTATGGGGCACTTGCATAAAGTTCAGAGATGGAAATCAATATATTTGGGAATCTGGAGAGTGCTATTTGGTACATTTCCCATGGAGGTGTGTGGAGCATGTGCTTCTTTGATTCACTGGGTGTACTGTCAATAGCAAAAGAGATAACAGAGGTAGTAAATGATAAATGATAGCATGCTATCAAAAGGCTTCAGAGTGACAAAATGCACAAATGGCAGGTGATAAATATGGGTAAGGAAGGAAGTTATTTTTGCAAAATTGTTGAACTTATTCTTGAGATTCTTTTGACTAAAAAGAGTGCTTCTTTTGTAGTTGTTGGAGAAGTTTGACAAGATTAAAAAATGCGTCAATTAGACAACTCAGGAAAATGGACTTCTCTGGAACTGCACAAGTCCCAGAATGTGTAGATTGGTATCATCAATGCACTCTCTAAAGGGATTTTTTAATACATGTAGAACTTGTAAAACAATGTTACAAAATCCATACTTTTTCATTCATCATTGACAAGTATAATTTTCAGAGATAGTATCAGAAGAAGGGAGGGGCAGAGATAAACTGTTCTTGTTTGAACTTTTTTTTTTATTTTTTTTATTTTTTATTTTTTATTAACTTGAGTATTTCTTATATACATTTCGAGTGTTATTCCCTTTCCCGGTTTCCGGGCAAACATCCCCCTCCCCCCTCCCTTCCTTATGGGTGTTCCCCTCCCAACCCTCCCCCCATTGCCGCCCTCCCCCCATAGACTAGTTCACTGGGGGTTCAGTCTTAGCAGGACCCAGGGCTTCCCCTTCCACTGGTGCTCTTACTAGGATATTCATTGCTACCTATGGGGTCAGAGTCCAGGGTCAGTCCATGTATAGTCTTTAGGTAGTGGCTTAGTCCCTGGAAGCTCTGGTTGCTTGGCATTGTTGTACTTTTGGGGTCTCGAGCCCCTTCAATCTCTTGCAGTTCTTTCTCTGATTCCTTCAACAGGGGACCTATTCTCAGTTCAGTGGTTTGCTGCTGGCATTCGCCTCTGTATTTGCTGTATTCTGGCTGTGTCTCTCAGGAGCTATCTACATCCAGCTCCTGTCGGTCTGCACTTCTTTGCTTCATCCATCTTGTCTAATTGGGTGGCTGTATATGTATGGGCCACATGTGGGGCAGGCTCTGAAAGGGTGTTCCTTCAGTCTCTGTTTTAATCTTTGCCTCTCCCTTCCCTGCCAAGGGTATTCTTTTTCCTCATTTAAAGAAGGAGTGAAGCATTCACATTTTGATCATCCGTCTTGAGTTTCGTTTGTTCTAGGGATCTAGGGTAATTCAAGCATTTGGGCTAATAGCCACTTATCAATGAGTGCATACCATATATGTCTTTCTGTGATTGGGTTAGCCACTCAGGATGATATTTTCCAGTTCCAACCATTTGCCTACGAATTTCATAAACTCGTTGTTTTTGATAGCTGAGTAATATTCCATTGTGTAGATGTACCACATTTTCTGTATCCATTCCTCTGTTGAAGGGCATCTGGGTTCTTACCATTTTCTGGCTATTATAAATAAGGCTGCAATGAACATAGTGGAGCACGTGTCTCTTTTATATGTTGAGGCATCTTTTGGGTATATGCCCAAGAGAGGTATAGCTGGATCCTCAGGCAGTTCAATGTCAAATTTTCTGAGGAACCTCCAGACTGATTTACAGAATGGTTTTACCAGTCTGCAATCCCACCAACAATGGAGGAGTGTTCCTCTTTCTCCACATCCTCGCCAGCATCTGCTGTCACCTGAGTTTTTGAACTTAGCCATTCTCACTGGTGTGAGGTGAAATCTCAGGGTTGTTTTGATTTGCATTTCCCTTATGACTAAAAATGTTGAACATTTCTTTAGGTGTTTCTCAGCCATTCGGCATTCCTCAGCTGTGAATTCTTTGTTTAGCTCTGAACCCCATTTTTTAATAGGGTTATTTGTTTCCCTGCGGTCTAACTTCTTGAGTTCTTTGTATATTTTGGATATAAGGCCTAAATCTGTTGTAGGATTGGTAAAGATCTTTTCCCAATCTGTTGGTTGCCGTTTTGTCCTAACCACAGTGTCCTTTGCCTTACAGAAGCTTTGCAGTTTTATGAGATCCCATTTGTCGATTCTTGATCTTAGAGCATAAGCCATTGGTGTTTTGTTCAGGAAATTTTTTCCAGTGCCTATGTGTTCCAGATGCTTCCCTAGTTTTTCTTCTATTAGTTTGAGTGTGTCTGGTTTGATGTGGAGGTCCTTGATCCACTTGGACTTAAGCTTTGTACAGGGTGATAAGCATGGATCGATCTGCATTCTTCTACATGTTGCCCTCCAGTTGAACCAGCACCATTTGCTGAAAATGCTATCTTTTTTCCATTAGATGGTTTTGGCTCCTTTGTCAAAAATCAAGTGACCATAGGTGTGTGGGTTCATTTCTGGGTCTTCAATTCTGTTCCATTGGTCTATCTGTCTGTCTCTGTACCAATACCATGCAGTTTTTATCACTATTGCTCTGTAATACTGCTTGAGTTCAGGGATAGTGATTCCCCCTGAAGTCCTTTTATTGTTGAGGATAGCTTTAGCTGGGTTTTTTGTTATTTCAGATGAATTTGCAAATTGTTCTGTCTAACTCTTTGAAGAATTGGATTGGTATTTTGATGGGGATTGCATTGAATCTGTAGATTGCTTTTGGTAAAATGGCCATTTTTACTATATTAATCCTGCCAATCCATGAGCATGGGAGATCTTTCCATCTTCTGAGGTCTTCTTCAATTTCTTTCCTCAGTGTCTTGAAGATCTTATTGTACAGATCTTTTACTTGCTTGGTTAAAGTCACACCGAGGTACTTTATATTATTTGGGTCTATTATGAAGGGTGTCGTTTCCCTAATTTCTTTCTTGGCTTGTTTCTCTTTTGTATAGAGGAAGGCAACTGATTTATTTGAGTTAATTTTATACCCAGCCACTTTCCTGAAGTTGTTTATCAGCTTTAGTAGTTCTCTGGTGGAACTTTTGGGATCAAATAAATATACTATCATGTCATCTGCAAATAGTGATATTTTGACTTCTTCTTTTCCGATCTGTATCCCCTTGATCTCCTTTTGTTGTCTGATTGCTCTGGTTAGAACTTCAAGAACTATATTGAATAAGTAGGGAGAGAGTGGGCAGCCTTGTCTAGTCCCTGATTTTAGTGGGATTGCTTCAAGTTTCTCTCCATTTAGTTTAATGTTAGCAACTGGTTTGCTGTATATGGCTTTTACTATGTTTAGGTATGGGCCTTGAATTCCTATTCTTTCCAGGACTTTTATCATGAAGGGGTGTTGAATTTTGTCAAATGCTTTCTCAGCATCTAATGAAATGATCATGTGGTTTTTTTCTTTCAGTTTGTTTATATAATGGATCACGTTGATGGTTTTCCATATATTAAACCATCCCTGCATGCCTGGGATGAAGCTTACTTGATCATGGTGGATGATTGTTTTGATGTGCTCTTGAATTCTGTTTGCCAGAATTTTATTGAGTATTTTTGCATCGATATTCATAAGGGAGATTGGTCTGAAGTTCTCTTTCTTTGTTGTGTCTTTGTGTGGTTTAGGTATAAGAGTAATTGTGGCTTCGTAGAAGGAATTCGGTAGTGCTCCATCTGTTTCAATTTTGTGGAACAGTTTGGATAATATTGGTATGAGGTCTTCTATGAAGGTTTGATAGAATTCTGCACTAAACCCGTCTGGACCTGGGCTCTTTTTGGTTGGGAGACCTTTAATGACTGCTTCTATTTCCTTAGTAGTTATGGGGTTGTTTAACTGGTTTATCTGTTCCTGACTTAACTTCGATACCTGGTATCTGTCTAGGAAATTGTCCATTTCCTGAAGATTTTCAAATTTTGTTGAGTATAGGTTTTTATAGTAAGATCTGATGATTTTTTGAATTTCCTCTGAATCTGTAGTTATGTCTCCCTTTTCATTTCTGATTTTGTTAATTTGGGCGCACTCTCTGTGTCCTCTCATTAGTCTGGCTAAGGGTTTATCTATCTTGTTGATTTTCTCAAAGAACCAACTTTTGGTTCTGTTGATTCTTTCTATGGTCCTTTTTGTTTCTAGTTGGTTGATTTCAGCTCTGAGTTTGATTATTTCCTGCCTTTTACTCCTCCTGTGTGTATTTGCTTCTTTTTGTTCTAGAGCTTTTAGGTATGCTGTCAAGCTGCTGACATATGCTCTTTCCTGTTTCTTTCTGCAGGCACTCAGCGCTATGAATTTTCCTCTTAGCACAGCTTTCATTGTGTCCCATAAGTTTGAGTATGTTGTATCTTCATTTTCATTTAATTCTAAAAATTTTTTAATTTCTTTCTTTATTTCTTCCTTGACCAGGTTATCATTGAGTAGAGCATTGTTCAATTTCCACGTATATGTGGGAATTCTTCCCTTATTGTTATTGAAGACCAGTTTTAGGCCGTGGTGGTCCGATAGCACGCATGGGATAATTTCTATCTTTCTGTACCTGTTGAGGCCCGTTTTTTGACCAATTATATGGTCAGTTTTGGAGAAAGTACCATGAGGAGCTGAGAAGAAGGTATATCCTTTTGCTTTAGGATAGAATGTTCTATAAATATCCGTTAAGTCCATTTGGCTCATGACTTCTCTTAGTCTGTCGACATCACTGTTTAATTTCTGTTTCCATGATCTGTCCATTGATGAGAGTGGGGTGTTGAAATCTCCCACTATTATTGTGTGAGGTACAATGTGTGTTTTGAGCTTTAGTAAGGTTTCTTTTACGTATGTAGGTGCCCTTGTATTTGGGGCATAGATATTTAGGATTGAGAGTTCACCTTGGTGGATTTTTCCTTTGATGAATATGAAGTGTCCTTCCTTATCTTTTTTGATGACTTTTAGTTGGAAATTGATTTTATTTGATATTAGAATGGCTACTCCAGCTTGCTTCTTTCGACCATTTGCTTGGAAAGTTGTTTTCCAGCCTTTCACTCTGAGGTAGTGTCTGTCTTTGTCTCTGAGGTGTGTTTCCTGTAGGCAGCAGAATGCAGGGTCCTCGTTGCGTATCCAGTTTGTTAATCTATGTCTTTTTATTGGGGAGTTGAGGCCATTGATGTTGAGAGATATTAAGGAATAGTGATTATTGCTTCCCGTTATATTCATATTTGGATGTGAGGTTATGTTTGTGTGCTTTCATTCTCTTTGTTTTGTTGCCAAGACGATTAGTTTCTTGCTTCTTCTAGGGTATAGCTTGCCTCCTTATGTTCGGCTTTACCATTTATTATCCTTTGTAGTGCTGGATTTGTAGAAAGATAGTGTGTAAATTTGGTTTTGTCATGGAATATCTTGATTTCTCCATCAGTGTTAATTGAGAGTTTTGCTGGATACAGTAACCTGGGCTGGCATTTGTCTTCTCTTAGGGTCTGTATGACATCAGTCCAGGATCTTCTGGCCTTCATAGTTTCTGGCGAGAAGTCTGGTGTGATTCTGATAGGTCTCCCTTTATATGTTACTTGACCTTTTTCCCTTACTGCTTTTAATATTCTTTCTTTATTTTGTGCGTTTGGTGTTTTGACAATTGTGTGACGGGAGGTGTTTCTTTTCTGGTCCAATCTATTTGGAGTTCTGTAGGCTTCTTGTATGTCTATGGGTATCTCTTTTTTTAGGTTAGGGAAGTTTTCTTCTATGATTTTGTTGAAGGTATTTACTGGTCCTTTGAGCTGGGAGTCTTCAATCTCTTCTATACCTATTATCCTTAGGTTTGATCTTATCATTGAGTCCTGGATTTCCTGTATGTTTTGGACCAGTAGCTTTTTCCACTTTACATTATCTTTGACAGTTGAGTCAATGATTTCTATGGAATCTTCTGCTCCTGAGATTCTCTCTTCCATCTCTTGTATTCTGTTGGTCAAGCTTGTATCTACAGCTCCTTGTCTCTTCTTTTGGTTTTCTATATCCAGGGTTGTTTCCATGTGTTCTTTCTTGATTGCTTCTATTTCCATTTTTAATTCCTTCAACTGTTTGATTGTGTTTTCCTGGAATTCTTTCAGGGATTTTTGTGTCTCCTCTCTATGGGCTTCTGCTTGTTTATTTATGTTTTCCTGGAATTCTTTCAGGCATTTTTGCGATTCCTCTCTGTAGGCTTCTACTTGTTCTCTAAGGGAGTTCTTCACGTCTTTCTTGAAGTCCTCCAGCATCATGATCACAAATGAT
The DNA here is from genome assembly GCF_021556685.1 of Rattus norvegicus. NCBI lineage: Eukaryota > Metazoa > Chordata > Mammalia > Rodentia > Muridae > Rattus > Rattus norvegicus. The sequence goes on from NC_141548.1 coordinate 63,086,188, forward strand.
TTTGAAACTAGATCTTGCTTTTCTGGTGTGTTTGGATATTCCATGTTTCTTTTGATGGGAGAATTGGGCCCCGATGGTGCCATGTAGTCTTGGTTTCTGTTGCTTGGGTTCCTGTGCTTGCCTCTCGCCATCAGATTATCTCTAGTGTTACTTTGTTCTGCTATTTCTGACAGTGGCTAGACTGTCCTATAAGCCTGTGTGTCAGGAGTGCTGTAGACCTGTTTTCCTCTCTTTCAGTCAGTTATGGGGACAGAGTGTTCTGCTTTCGGGCGTGTAGTTTTTCCTCTCTACATGTCTTCAGCTGTTCCTGTGGGCCTGTATCTTGAGTTCACCAGGCAGCTTTCTTGCAGCAGAAAATTTGGTCTTACCTGTGGTCCTGAGGCTCAAGTTCGCTCGTGGGGTGCTGCCCACGGGCTCTCTGCAGCAGCAGCAACCAGGAAGACCTGTGCCGCCCCTTCCGGGAGCTTCAGTGCACCAGGGTTCCAGATGGTCTTTGGCTTTTTCCTCTGGCGTCCGAGATGTGTGTGCAGGGAGCAGTCTCTTCTGGTTTCCCAGGCTTGTCTGCCTCTCTGAAGGTTTAGTTAGCTCTCCCTCCCACGGGATTTGGGTGCAGAGAACTGTTTATCCGGTCTGTTTCTTTCAGGTTCCGGCGGTGTCTCAGGCAGGTGTCCTGCCGCTCCTGGGCCCTCCCCCACGGGAGCCCAGAGGCCTTATACAGTTTCCTCTTGGGCCAGGGATGTGGGCAGGGGTGAGCAGTGTTGGTGGTCTCTTCCGCTCTGCAGCCTCAGGAGTGCCCACCTGACCAGGTGGTTGGGTCTCTCTCTCACCGGGTCTGGGAGCAGAGAGCTGCTGCGGGCCGGGATCCGCGGTTGTGGCACTTCCGGTAAACACAGAACGTGCCCGGTCCTAGAGAAATTCTGCTTCCGTGTGTCCCAAGCTCACCAGGCAGCTTTCTTGCAGCAGAAAATTTGGTCTTACCTGTGGTCCCGAGGCTCAGGTTTGCTCGTGGGGTGCTGCCCACGGGCTCTCTGCAGCGGCAGCAACCAGCTTGTTTGAACTTTAAAACACTTTGATTATCCAGAGAGAGAGAGAGAGGGAAAGAGAGAAAGTGAGAGAGAGAGAGAGAGAGAGAGAGAGAGAGAGAGAGAGAGAGAGTTCTTTTTTTCTACAGGTATAAAAGTAAGTGCGAATGTCTTGAGAATGTCTTTCAGTAATATTTCTTATTTCCCTGCATAGAACTTGTTCCAGTTTGACTTCTGTTGATATAGTAAACACTAACAAAAATATGAAAATGAAAGCATTTATTTGCTTTGAAACATACAGTCCATCATTCATTGGAAACAAAATCAAGAACTCAAGACAAAGTTACAAAATGAACTCAGAGGAGAGTCCTGAAGCAAAGTTTAAGAGGAACTCTGCTTACTGGCATGCCTGTCCTGTTTCTCCTCAACTACCAGTCTTTCACAATGCAGGTCCACCTCCCTAGAGATGGAAAAAACATGTTATGACAAACTCTCCTCTATCATTTCAAAATTAAAATAAATTGTCCCATGATTGTGCACAGAGAACAATCTGTTGAATCAATTCCTAAACTGAAGTTCCCTCTTTACAGGTGTATCAATTTGACAGAGAAGACTAGCAAGGACAACAGGCACGTTTTTCTCTTCCTTTCCCTTCTCTCCCTCCCTCCCTCCCCCTCCTCTTCTCTCCTTTCTCCTCGTCCTCCTCCTCCTCCTATTCTTCTTCTTTTCTCATTGTTCTTCTCTTTCTTTACTTTTTTCATTCTTTATCCTCCTCTTTTCCTTGTTCTTGTTCTTGTTGTTATTCTTTTTCTTCTTTTCCTCCTCCTTCTTCTTGAAAGAGATTCACTATGTAGCCCTGCCTGTGATGAATATTAATACTTAGATGAAGCTGGCCTTGAAAGCACAGAGATCTACCTGTTTTTTGTCTCTCAAATTCTAGTGTTAAAGTGCAAATTACTGGAGTGTTATCTATAACACTTTTTCAATTAAAACATTCCTCAGGTAAATAAACACAGGTATATCTTTGACATTTTTTATTATCACATTTATGGTCTATTTTCCTTATTGATAAATGAGGTCAAAATCAGACTGCTAACACCACAGCAGGTGAAGTCCTCAAGATAGGAGCAGTATAACACTAACATACATTTGGCATATATTAAAATTTGTATTTGCTAAATATGATATATAAGCTACATACTAACAAATGATAAATGTATAAAAATAAAACACTATAGCATGCTATTGTTAGTACATTAAGCTTTAATACTGTACTATTTGGGCTAATCTAAGATCCAGAAAAACATGATGAGATGAATTCCATTTGATTATGTTACAGAAAAATTGATCTTATATACTATATATATACTATATATATATATATGTATGCAGAACTTGTACAACAATGCCATATATATATATACATGACTTATCAAAACTACCTTTTGCCCTGTTCAAGATCTATGATACAACTGATGCCATTAGACTGTTCTGTTCACCTAAATTTCTAATACTATACTACATTGAGTGATTAGAAATTAAAATGCCTGTGTGCAAATATCTAATGAAATATTTTTAATCTATATCAAGGCAATAAGTGAGTGATAACATAGTTTACAATTTTTTATAGTAATGGCACTATGTCCTTCATCAAACCTTAAATTAGAGCAAATACTTCTTATAGATTCTGACTGTTTATTATTTAGAATTATTTAGAATTTATTTTCTTCTTTAAAACAGAATTATATAAGTTTTGATAATTCAGTGATATAAGAATGGTCATTCAGTGAAGCTCTTTTATTTCCGAGGCAATTATAAAAATCAAAATTATCTGATATACTGATTTTAATGTTTGTTCTAGGGCATTTTTCTCAACTTGTGGATCATAATTCCTTTGCGGGTTAAGTATAAGATATCCTGCATTTCTACAGATATTTACATTATCATTCATAAGAGTAGCAAAATTACAGTTACGAAGTAGCAATGAAATGATGTTATACTTAGGAGTCACGACACAATGAGGAACTATATTTAAAAGTAACCGTATTAAGAGGGTTGAGAACCACTATTCTAGGGAACAGAGAAAGACTAGTGGATTTTTTATATTCAAGGGTTAATTATTTCCCAAAACATAGCAAGTATTTTATGTTTTATATGGTCCTTGTAAACTCTTTGCAGGGATATAGAGGTGTTTAGTTTCTCAAAATATCAAATCGAATCAAGTTGTTCATATAATCTTACAAGTGCCTGATCTGCTGCCAAATGCTCCTGCCTCAAGTTAAAAATGACACATGTCAAGACTACTGGCCTTTTGAATAATGTTACTCAGTTAGTGGAATGAGGTTGTAGAATCCTGACTGAAAGATATTTCTCCAGGTGTGCCTGTGAAAGGACATTGAGGAAGTTAAACTTTGGAGAGAACACAGTTTCTGAATATAGGTAGCGTATTCATTTGCTGGCTTAGATATAAAAAAAAATCTAAGAAAAAAAATGGTGCTGCTTTGTTTGCCTGGTTTTGTTTCTTATTGGTAGATGTCTATGTTATTGTTGCTGTGACTCTCGTAGCATCAGAACTCAGATTTTTCAGCATTCAAAACAGACTGGAGGTCAGCATCTTTCTAGGACTCCCAAACCATATTGGTACTACTGAGGAATCTGGCCTATTGATCTGATCACCTGCCAACTTCTCAGTTCCTATAGCACTTAGACAGCAAGTTGGATTACTCAGGTATTTGACATAATCAAACCTAATAAATTGTTCTACACAGTTAATTCTTCCACTAATCTTCCTTTAGAGCACCCTAATACAGCCTCTTTTTAAGGCTGTCCATTACAACACATTTAATGATATCACAGTGAAGGCAGGACACACACTTCAGCTACCATCTTCATCTGCTTTGTTTATGTAATTTATAATGAATCTATTCTATAAAAACTCCCTTCCTGTTCATTATGACACTTTCACTTCCAAAGGATCAGATGTTTATTTAATGATTATCTCTAGCAATCTTATCTTTTTTTTATTTCATTTAGAGTTTATTTGTATCATCTACTTGGATATTACATTGTGATGATCACTTGAATTGAGAACATATTTAGGACATTAAACATCTAATCTTTAGGAATCTTTGGTCATAGACAATTGAAATGTTTCCAATACCAATTTCTAGGTGTATGGCTATTACTCAGATAAGTAGTTGTTCTAATCCCTTGTTGCTTTTACATGTCAGCTTTAATCAAATTCACTTTTAGAAACAAGAATTTATCAAATTTAGAAAAAAGAAAATTAGTATCAACAGTTGATTTTTGTGATATTCAAAACAAAACAATATTAAACTGGAAAGTGTTACCTATACATAATACAAATAACAGTAGATAGACAATCTAGATGTTCATCTACTCTAATGATTCTAATTTTGAAAAATTTGATTACAAATTTTGTTTGAAAAGGTTTAAAAATATACACTAATCATGAATAAAAAATCAGAGGAGAAAAAAAACATTTTTAAATTAAGTAAACTGCACAATATAAACCTGAAAATATACATATATTTTTATGAAAACTTTGCAGATGAGATTAAGAGCAAATTTCAGAATCACTTTAAGTGTTTATAAAGTAGAGGAAAGATTACTATCAATCATACATCTCATTTACTAATCCAGATTGGAAAAAAGTTTAAAAGGGAAATCTCTTTTCATAAAAGAAGCTAACAGGAAGAGGAGTCTGCATAGCAGAGGAAAAAACATCAGTATCAACACTCAGTATTAATCCAAAGCCCTGACATTCCAAGCAGAGGTAAAGACATATTTGACAAAAATTATGGCTCATAGCTTTCTAAAGTAAGTGATCATAGCAACTTAACAAATAAAACCAGAATCACAGCAGAAGTCACAAATTACAACGATCAAACATATAGTATTCTTGCCTTAATTCTACACTCTTTCTATCCCTTACTCTCAAAGATGCTTGTGCCTTGGAAGGAGGGGCTGTTGTACACGTATTCCATTTAGGACTGAGAAATCTGCAATGTCTTATTCATGGTAGCTGGGACCATTGTTTGTGGCTCTGTCAATCTCCGTTCATTTTAAGTAGAAGATTCTTAGTTGAGAGCCAAAAGATGCATTGATTTCTGAATATACATATACACCTATGGGTGAGTTTGATTCTATTTCCATTTAGTAAAGTATTGTATAAAGTCTATAACCTGTCTAGTCATAGCCTCTTGCCTGGATGATACTGTCAGCTATGAGCTTCAGTTTATGGGGTAGGATCTAAATCTAACAAAAAAGGAGTAGTTTGCTTCAATATTGCCACTTGCACATCAGTAGTCCTTTTCTGTCAGACTAGTCAGTATTGGAGCTCATGCTACACACGACTTTAGATGGATTTAGATAAATGTTACTGCACTTCACCAAGCTGCAAAGTACCACAGAACACTTGAACATACAGTGAGTAGGATTTAAACATTCAAGCCAGTTCCAAGCACTATTTCTTTAAGCTCTACAACTGAAGAACATCAGGTCTGCCTGATGATCAAGTTATGAAAGTTGTCAAATGAAGGCAAGAGCCTGGTATGTTTGGAGGTTAATCTTACTGGCAAACTGCTCCAACAGCAGAAACCCTGCAAAGTAGGCTAGTAGATCTTTCTGTGATGTCCTGACGTGTGTAGTGTTTTTTTTTTTTTTTTTTTTATTAACTTGAGTATTTCTTATATACATTTCAAGTGTTATTCCCTTTCCCGGTATCCGGGCAAACATCCCCCTCCCCCCTCCCCTTCCTTATGGGTGTTCCCCTCCCAACCCTCCCCCCATTGCCGCCCTCCCCCCACCAGTCTAGTTCACTGGGGGTTCAGTCTTAGCAGGACCCAGGGCTTCCCCTTCCACTGGTGCTCTTACTAGGATATGCATTGCTATCTATGAGGTCAGAGTCCAGGGTCAGTCCATGTATAGTCTTTGGGTAGGGGCTTAGTCCCTGGAAGCTCTGGTTGCTTGGCATTGTTGCAGGTGTGTAGTGTTATTCCTCACTCACCACACTCACTCTTCTACCATTCCCCATTCTCTTTCACCCTGAACCCTTCATTTCTTCAATTTCTCTTAACCATTTAAACCAGTAGAGACTACCTGCTCTCTGTTGAAATCTCCTTCCCATAGTCCATTACAATTTCTTGACTTCTACAGATATATTTAATACTTAAATTTTCAATATGGTGAAAAATAATACAAAATTGGGAAATAAATCTGCTTTCAACATGATATATCTTTTCAAAACTGATGGCTAAATAAAATCCTGGTGTAATATCGTATAAAATCTATATTTGCATTTTTGTTATATTGCAAAAATTTAATTAGTTTATTAGGAAATGATATCAAATCATAATAAAATAGAAATGTCAAATCTTTGGAAATTACATGCATGAAGTTTACGATGTATGCATAACACAGATAAATTATAAGACAACTACTTATTTCACATTTCTTGTGATTAATGTAACTGACTATAGCTAGACTATTAGCTAGACTTTTCTATAAAAATGTAAACACTCATATATTCCTCAAATGACTATTAAATTTTATTTTAAAGGCATAAATAAAGATTATTTTTCAAATTGCACTGATTAAAAATGTCTTCAAAAGTAGCAAATAAGGAAAACAAATATGCAAAACAAATAAAAAGAGAAGGATAATAAAATGTTAAATATGATTCAAATAATATCAATAACTTAGTTCAAGGCAGATGAACTGAACACTATATTCAAAAGCAGATATTGCGGGAAAAGATAAAATTAAAAATATCTGCAAAAAATGTATTTAAAATACAATGACAGAAATTATTTGAAACTAGAAAAAATAGATACTATCAAACAATAAATAAGAGCCTTAGAGTGGCTATATTAATGTCAAACAAATGAGACTTCATGTAAAAGATTGTTGTTTATGAAATTTGGAACTTTATATCACCTACAATATGAATGCATTGTGAAGTTATATTTGTTTAAGAGTTTGTATTTTTAAAAATCTTAATATACAAGGAGCAATATACTTAATTTTTAAAGAGAAATGGGTAATTTTGCAGCTATAATAGAAAACTTTAGCATCTCTAAAAACAGATAGAATTGTGTAAAAAAATTAAGCCATGGATGATCAAAACAGACTCTCATTTTCTGCATTTTAATTACATTTTCTAGAACTTTTACTCAACACTTAATAGCATATACATGACTTTGTGGTGGTCATAAAATATTCAATATAATCCAATGGCTAGAACCCAACAAAAGTTTTGGAGTTACCCAAGCTATGTAAATTATTCTGAAAGAATCGTGAAATAATTTTGGCAGTGGTCATGAGTATATGAATGTACATTTTCCAAACTAATCCACTAGTGAAATGTTATTTTCAGTATTTAGGATTAAACATGCAGCATGTGAAATATGTTAATCAAGAATGGTTTAAATATGACAGTGAGAATAAACAATCAGAACAGATAGATGTCTTTGTAAAGACATCCCTTGGGAGAGAGAGCTCACCACCCAGACAGGTGGGCACTCCTGAGACTGCAGAGCAGGAGAGACCACCAATACTGCCCACCCCTGTCCACATCCCTGGCCCAAGAGGAAAGTGTATAGGGCCTCTGGGAACCAGAAGATAGGGGCACCCAAGCGGCAGGTCCACTGCATTCCAGACACCACCCGGATCTGAAGGGACCCGATCAAAAACTCCCTGCACCCATATCCTGTGGGAGAGAGAGCTAAACCTTCAGAGGGGCAGACAAGCCTGGGAAGCCAGAAGAGACTACACTCTGCCCACATTTCTGACTCCAGAGAAAAACACCTAATGCCATCTGGGACCCTGGTGCACGGGGCCCCGGGGAAAAGGTGGTGCATGACCTCCGGGTTGCCGCCCTCACGGAGAGCTCAAAAGTAGCCCCTTAGGAACAACTTCAGCTGCGGGACCACAGGTAAGACCAACTTTTCTGCTCCAAGTGACCTGCCTGGTGGACTCAGGACACAGGTCCACAGGAACAGCTGAAGACCTGTAGACAGGAAAGACTACACTCCCGAAAGCAGAACACTCTGTTCCCATAACTGGCTGAAAGAAAACAGGAAAACATGTCTACAGCACTCCTGACATACAGGCATATAGGACGATCTAGCCACTGTCAGAAATAGCAGAACAAGGTAACACAAGAGACAACCTGATGGCGAGAGGCAAGCGCAGAAACCCAAGCAACAGAAACCAAGACACATGATGTCATCGGAGCCCAATTCTCCCACCAAAGCAAACACTGAACATCCAAACACACCAGAAAAGCAAGATCTAGATTTAAAATCACATTTGATCATGATGATGGAGGACTTCAAGAAAGATATAAAGAACTCCCTTAGAGAAACGCAGGAAAACATAAATAAACAAGTAGAAGCCTATAGAGAGGAATCACAAATATCCCTGAAAGAATTCCAGGAAAACACAATCAAACAGGTAAAGGAATTAAAAATGGAAATAGAAGAAATAAAGAGAGGAATTCATTAAGATAGCTTTTATCAATGCACTCATTAATAAGTGGATATTAGCCAAAAAGCTCGAATTACCCAAGCTACAATCCACAAACCACAAGACGCTCAAGAAGAAGGATGACCAAAATGCGGATGTTCTCACTTCTTCTTAGAAAGGGAAACAATATCCATAGGCGGGGATATGGAAGGAAATTTTAGAGCAGCGACTCAAGGAACAGCCATTCAGAGCCTGTCCCACATATGACCCATATATATATACAGCCACCAAAACTAGATTAAGATTGATGAAACTAAAAAATGCATGCTGAAAGGGACCAGATATAGATGTCTCCTGAGAGATACATTCAGAGCATGTCCAATACAGAGGTCAATGCTAGCAGCAAACCACTGAACTGAGAACAGGACCCCTTGGGGGGAATTAGAGGAAGGATTGAAAGAGCTGAAGGAGCTTGCAACCTCATAAGAACAACAGTGCCAACCAGCCAGTTTCCAGGGACTAAACCACTACCAAAAGACTATACATGAACTGACCTAGGGCTCCAACTGCATATGTAGCAGAGAATAGCCTTTTTGGGGCACCAGTGGAAGGGAAAGCCCTTTGTCCTGCTAAGGTTGGATTCCCAGTTCAGGGGAATATGGGGAAGGCAGTAAGGGGATATGTATGGGAGGAATACCCGTATGGGGGAGGGGGAGGGGAAGAGGTGGGGGCTTATGGACAGGAAACCAGGAAAAGAAATAACATTTGAAATGTAAGTAAAGAAATATATCTAATAAAAATTAAAAAAAGAAATACCCAATTTAATAAAGATGGAAAAAACAAAAACAAAAACAAAAAAGATAGCTTTTATCTTTTTAGATATTATTTGCCTATAGATAAAAGATGAAATAGAATTTGACAGAATTTTAATGGTGATCATTATTAAAGTAATATAAATCTGTTTATATTATGTGTCTGAGCAAATGTTAATAGAAAAATCTGTTGCTTTAAATGATTATCTAATAAAGGGGGGACAGAAAACAACCACCATATCATTGGGCCATACACTACGTCAGTGTACCCGATATTCACATGGACTTACAGTAAAGCATCACACTTCATACTCATATGGACATACAGTACAGAAAGCACTGGATATTCACAAGGACATAGACTATAGCAGTGCACCTGATACTCACAGGGGCGTACATTAATGCAGCATACCTGATACTCATACGGACATACACTACAGAAGAACACTTGATCCAGGGACATAGACGATGGCAGAGTACTTAATACTCAGAATGGGACTTTGAATTCTTTCAATTTCACAGAAGTAATTTATTCTCAGAAGTAATGAAGTAGAACATATAACAGTATAAAGAAAATTAAGTCTAAAACTACCCCTGGAACATACATCTATGACTGTGAGTAAACGGATAAATAAATTATTACTGTAGTAAGGTGCAGGTAGATGAAGTAAAGCTTGTGTTTACAAAATTATTTATAGCCAGATGACAGAATTGAAATAAATTAGATTTCTGATTTTCCTGTTCATTGTTTTTCCATCGATCATGGCAAACTGCTTGTTTAATTCATGAGTACACTAGAGTACTAAAGTACGAGCAATAGTTTCACATGCATCAAGATCAAACCGTGTCAAACACTGATTAATCCATTCTCAACCTAAGTTCATTTAGGGCCCCAAGATCGTTGTGTAATCATTTTAACTGGAATCTTGGAAATTGACGACTGAAAATAAAAATAAGCAATAAAAATATTGAAATTAGGAGCCAGATCTTGGCACAAACCTTTAACTTTCTACCATTCTGAGGCAAAGGCAAGCTTGCTCTATGGAGTAACTTTTATACTAGCCAGAACTAAACAGAAAAACCATGCTCTGGAAAATCAAACCAAGCAACTTAATAATTAATCAATCAAATATACACACAAAAAGAAAATCAAGTTCTAAACAAATAATATTCTGGTTTTGACACCATTCATGCATAAACTATTTTATACCATGATACAGAACACTAATATGATGCTATTAAAATTAAAAAACTAATGAAACTATTTGTGGAAAGCTTCATCTCAAACAGTTCTTTTTCTGCAGTGATATCAGAAATGAACATTTTTCTGATATTGTGTGTGGCCTTCAATTCTATTCATTGATCTACCCGCCTGTCTCTGTCCCAATACCATACAGTTTTTATCACTAATGCTGCTTGAGATCAGGGATGGTGATTCTTAGGTCTTATTTATAGATCCATTTTTTATGAAAACAGATAAAATAAGCTCTATTACATTAACAATTACGACAATTCTCATGATGGCATCACCTCTGGCAGAGATTGAAAAATATAAGTTACTTACACTCATATAATTGCTGATATTCATTTCCTCACCCCAACAGAGGAAACCACAAAGGTAAATATACTGAAAAGCCAACTGTGAAGCCAGAACACCTTCGTTACCATTGCCCTGATGAGTAACGCTGTTGTCTATTATATTCTGCGAATATATTTCCCTGTGATGAATTTTACACTGTCTTGTTCTAAGAAGCCATAAACTATTAAAAAAGCGGTCTTTGAAAATCCAAGAATTAATGGATTCAGCAGAAGTTTCACAATCATGAATTTTGACACATGTTAAGTTGAAACCCTGAATGAATTATTTAATTTATTTTCAGTCTTAAAATTCTTATCTTTTAGAGAGGAATAGGAATAATTTCAGAGAGCCGTAAAAGAACCTCGGCGAAGGAATGTGACAAAATCCTTACACTGGCTCCAACGTAGAAGAAGCACTAGCCTGATAGTGTGATTTTTACATTATTAGGGGTGTAGTTCTAAACGTTAATAGAAAAGATTATTTCTTCTCCACAACAAGATATAACATTGGGAAAATTTTAGGACAATTTAAGATAAAATAACTTTTGGCTTATTTTTTCAATACGAGACAAGTTTGATTTCTTACATGGACATATATAAAATTGACATTTAAATTAAATTAATTTAAGTTAAATTATTTATGTTTTTTAATTACTTTTAGTTTTTTTAAATTTCAGCCATTACCGCACTCCCTGTTCCTCATCTCATTCCTCCTCCCCTCTGTCTCTGAGAGGATGCCCCACCCCCCCCACCCCCCCCCCACCCCCCCCCCCCCCGCCCAACCAGGCATCCCTAAGTCCTGGTGCCTAAAGACTCTAATTTAGGCGCATCTCCCACTGAGGCCAGAACAGGCAGTCCTCTGATACATGTGAGCCTGTTGCCTCCAACCAGCTAGTGTATACTGCCTGGTTTATGGCTCAGTGTCTGAGAGATCTCGGGAGTCGAGCTTACTTGAGACTACTGGTCTTTCTGCGGGGTACCTTCCTTCCCTACTTCTTCCAGCCTTTCCTCAATGGTAAACTGTAAGTTTCTACATTTATCTCAGTCACCTGCTTGTTTGGGCTTCTTCTTTTTTTTTTTTTAACTTGAGTATTTCTTATTTACATTTCGAGTGTTATTCCCTTTCCCGGTTTCCAGGCAATCCTCCACCTAATCCCTCCCCCTCCCCTTCCTTATGGGTGTTCCCCTCCCCATCCTCCCCCCATTGCCGCCCTCCCGCCAACAATCACGTTCACTGGGGATTCAGTCTTAGCAGGACCAAGGGCTTCCCCTTCCACTGATGAACTTACTAGAATATTCATTGCTACCTATAAGGTCAGAGTCCAGAGTCCAAGGTCAGTCCATGTATAGTCTTTAGGTAGTGGCTTAGTCCCTGGAAGCTCTGGTTGCTTGGCATTGTTGTTCATAAGGGGTCTCGAGCTCCTTCAAGCTCTTCCAGTTCTTTCTCTGATTCCTTCAACGGGGGTCCCATTCTCAGTTCAGTGGTTTGCTGCTGGCATTCGCCTCTGTATTTGCTGTATTCTGGCTGTGTCTCTCAGGAGAGATCTACATCCGGCTCCTGTCGGTCTGCACTTCTTTGCTTCATCCATCTTGTCTAATTGGGTGGCTGTACATGTATGGGCCACATGAGGGGCAGGCTCTGAATGGGTGTTCCTTAAGTCTCTGTTTTAATGTTTGCCTCTCTCTTCCCTGCCAAGGGTATTCTTGTTCCCCTTTTAAAGATGGAGTGAAGCATTCACATTTTGATCATCCGTCTTGAGTTTCATTTGTTCTAGGCATCTAGGGTAATTCAAGCATTTGGGCTAATAGCCACTTATCAATGAGTGCATACCATGTGTGTTTTTCTGTGATTGGGTTACCTCACTCAGGATGATATTTTCCAGTTCCAACCATTTGCCTACGAATTTCATAAAGTCATTGATTTGATAGCTGAGTAATATTCCATTGTGTAGATGTACCACATTTTCTGTATCCATTCCTCTCTTGAAGGGCATCTGGGTTCTTTCCAGGTTCTGGCTATTATAAATAAGGTTGCTATGAACATAGTGGAGCACGTGTCTTTTTTCTATGTTGGGGCATCTTTTGGGTATATGCCCAAGAGAGGTATAGCTGGATCCTCAGGCAGTTCAATGTCCAATTTTCTGAGGAACCTCTAGACTGATTTCCAGAATGGTTGTACCAGTCTGCAATCCCACCAACAATGGAGGAGTGTGCCTCTTTCTCCACATCCTCGCCAGCATTTGCTGTCACCTGAGTTTTTGATCTTAGCCATTCTCATTGGTGTGAGGTGAAATCTCAGGGTTGTTTTGATTTGCATTTCCCTTATGACTAAAGATGTTGAACATTTCTTTAGGTTTTTCTCAGCCATTCAGCATTTCTCAGCTGTGAATTCTTTGTTTAGCTCTGAACCCCATTTTTTAATAGGGTTACTTGTCTCCCTGCGGTCTAACTTCTTGAGTTCTTTGTATATTTTGGATATAAGGCCTCTATGTGTTGTAGGATTGGTAAAGATCTTTTCCCAATCTGTTGGTTGCCGTTTTGTCCTAACCACAGTGTCCTTTGCCTTACAGAAGCTTTTCAGTTTTATGAGATCCCATTTGTCGATTCTTGATCTTAGAGCATAAGCCATTGGTGTTTTGTTCAGGAAATTTTTTCCAGTGCCCATGTGTTCCAGATGCTTCCCTAGTTTTTCTTCTACTAACTTGAGTGTATCTGGGTTGATGTGGAGGTCCTTGACCCACTTGGACTTTAGCTTTGTACAGGGTGATAAGCATGGATCAATCTGCATTCTTCTACATGTTGACCTCCAGTTAAACCAGCACCATTTGCTGAAAATGCTATCTTTTTTCCATTGGATGGTTTTGGCTCCTTTGTCAAAAATCAAGTGACCATAGGTGTGTGGGTTCATTTCTGGGTCTTCAATTCTGTTCCATTTGTCTATCTGTCTGTCTCTGTACCAATACCATGCAGTTTTTATCACTATTGCTCCGTAATACTCCTTGATTTCAGGGATAGTGATTTCCCCGAAGTCCTTTTATTGTTGAGGATAGTTTTTGCTATCCTGGGTTTTTTGTTATTCCAGATGAATTTGCAAATTGTTCTGTCTAACTCTTTAAAGAATTGGATTGGTATTTTGATGAGGATTGCATTGAATCTGTAGATCGCTTTTGGTAGAATGGCCATTTTTACTATAATAATCCTGCCAATCCATGAGCATGGGAGATCTTTCCATCTTCTGAGGTCTTCTTCAATTTCTTTCTTCAGAGTCTTGAAGTTCTTATTGTACAGATCTTTTACTTGCTTTAAAGTCACACCGAGGTACTTTATATTATTTGGATCTATTATGAAGGGTGTCGTTTTTCTACTTTCTTTCTCGGCTTGTTTCTCTTTTGTGTAGAGGAAGGCTACTGATTTATTTGAGTTAATTTTATACCCAGCCACTTTGCTGAAGTTGTTTAAGAGGACAGCCATGCTAGTCTTTTTCCTGTAAGCACATTATACCATCAGTACTAGTGTCAGGCCTTGGAGCACCCCTTTAGATGAATCCCAAGTTGTGTCCATCACTGGACTTCCTTTCCCTTAGTATCTTCTGTATTTTTGTCTCTGCAGTTCTTTTAGACAGAAAAGGGTCAGAGTTTTTGATGGTGGGATGGCAACCCCATCCTTCCACTTAATGCCCTGTCTTTCTACTGGAGGTGGACTCTATGAGTTCCCTCTCCTCACTGCTGGACATTTCATCAAAGGTCTGCCTCTTACTGTCCAGAGAGTCTTTCACCTCCCAGGTATCTGGTACTTTCTAGAGTCCACTCCAAAGGTTAAATATTTCCATTCCTTCTTCTGGTTTTCAAGGTTGCTATGAAAAAAGTGGAAGGTGTACCCCTGTGGCATGGTGGGGCATCCTTTGGTATAGCTGGGTCTTCAGGTTGACCTATTTCCGATTTTCTGAGGGAACTCCAGATTGATTTCCAGAGTGGTTGTACTAGTTTGCAATCCCAGCAGCAGTGGAAGAGTGTTCCTCTTTCTCCACATTCTCACCAACATGTACTGTCACCTGAGGGTTTTTTTTTTTTAATCTTAGCCTTTATGATTGGTGTAAGTGGGATCTCACAGTTATTTTGATTTGCATTTCTCTGATGAATAAGAACTTTGAACATTTCCTTAAATGATTCTCAGTCATTTGAGATTCCTCTGCTGTGAATTCTGTTTATCTGTATACCCCAATATTTTATTGGGTTGTTTAATTTTTTTGAAGGTTAGTTTCTTGAGTTCTTATATATTTTGAATATTAACCTTCAATGCTTTTGGATAAATAATTTCTTTAGAATTACAATGTGTTTACTTTATAAATATTGTGTCAATTTGCTTATTTACTTAAATATATATTTTAAAATTTTATTTTAGTATTTGTCTGTGCGTGTGAGTGTGTGTGTGTGTGTGTGTGTGTGTGTGTGTGTGTGTGTGTGTGTTTACATGTGAATAGTATCAGTGTAGGCCAAAAGGGTCATCTCCTGGATGTTGGAATTTCAGGTGGTTGTGAATAAGCAAATATTGGTGTTAGGAAACTTCGCATCCTCTAAACGAGCAGCAGGTTGATTGATTAATAGTTGTTTTTTATAAGCTTTATTTAAGTAACACCTATAGACATTAAGCCAAAAGCCCAACCTATTGCCCCCGTATATATATGACCTGGAGTTGGATTATCTGTCTTGCTACAATTCACAATACTTGAATCCCCTTTTGTGTCCTACAGAATACTTTTAAAACTTACTGTTCTTTTTGGCTTTAAAATAGCTTTGAATGAAGTAAGTCTATTGTGGAATATCATTCGTTAACTGAATGTCCACATTTGGCATACCATTCCTGTGCTTTGAAAAAAAAGAGAAGAAGAAGAAGACGGAGGAGGAGGAGGAGGAGGAGGAGGAGGAGGAGGAGGAGGAGAAGAAGGAGAAGGAGAGGAAGAGGAAGAGGAAGAGGAGGAAGAAGAAGAAGAAGAAGAAGAAGAAGAAGAAGAAGAAGAAGAAGAAGAAGAAGAAGAAGAAGAAGAAGAAGAAGAAGAAGAAGAAGAAGAAGAAGAAGAAGAAGAAGAAGAAGAAGAAGAATTCAGGTGGTGGGCAGAGACAGGCTGGGTCTCTGACGAAGAATCTTATCTCCTCTATAATTCGAATTTCAGGACAGTTAGGGTTACACAGGGAGACTCTTTCTTGAAAATAAAAAAGACAAATGAGACAGAGAGAGAGAGAGAGAGAGAGAGAGAGAGAGAGAGAGAGAGAGAGAGAGAGAGAGAGAGAACCTTATATTGCAATTGCAACTTGGGACATGTTATCACACCAGTATTTTTTCTTATTTTTCCTCCATTTCATTTTTTATTCTGTATTAAATTATTTTATTTATTTACATTCCAAAAGTTTCCTCCTTTCCTGGTCCCCCTCCCCCAAGTTTTTCACTCCCTCCCCTTCTCACAGCTTCAATTTATCTTCATGAATGTTAGATTGAAGATAAACTTTTATCCATGCTAACAGTAGTAAGAGTTCCCATTTTAATTTTGTTTAATGTGACATATCCTAATTTTATAAAACACACTGTAAGTACACTCCCCATCAACTCCATCACCATAACCATCCCACTCCCACAACTCCCATTGTTTTCTTTCCAACTAGTCCTTCACTACTCTCATGCCTCTCTCTTCTTTCTTTTGTTACATCATTATTTCTTTCCTATGATGAAAGCCAAAGCAGCTGTCTGTTCACTATCACATTGGCTGATCCTTTCAAGAAGGCAGTACCCCACTGAACTACTCTCTGTCCATGTGTACCTCCTGGCCTTCCATATTTCCCTTTTTCCATATGCTTTCTGAGCTTTAGGGACTGTTTCAGGCTAAATAATTTGCAGGAGGATTGTCATTAACTGATTTTATGTTTAAAGAATTAAACAACTATATAAATCAATGCTAATTTGTTGCATAGTGAAATGATAGTTGATTATATATGCTAATTAAATGTGTTATTTAAATTAGTTTTATTCAATTTACTTTTTATTTTTTAATGCATGGTCTAATATGCATTATAAACCTTGAACAAACTCACTTCCTATTACCAGCTTTTGTCTCTACTCCAGGCTTATTTCCTTTTTTTTCCTCACCTAAACATGTCCTCTTCTATTCTACCCTCATGGGTTTATAACACACACACACACACACACACACACACACACACACACACACACACACACTTCATGAGGAAAATCCCAAAGTATTTGTTTTTATGTATTTTGATTAACTAAATCATCTCCAACATGTCTTTTTTGCAAGTCAAAGTATTGTTTCCTTTATATCTAAATCAAACCTTGATATTACATTTTTGTTTCGAATTCTGATGATGGGCATCTCTGTTTTGTGAATAATTTGGCAACATATGACTTGATATCTGAAGATATTCAGCCAGAACCATAATCTAATAAAATAATAAGATATAAAAATGAAGTCAAGGTGGGTTCACACAGATGCCATGAGTTTAGACTTAAAAAGGCCCGGAGTCTATACTAGAAAGATCAGGGCTTAGATCTGATGAACACTATCAGCAAATTAGCTTGATAGACATCAACATATGAAAGCTTAGAGTCTTTTGTATGAGCCAGTTATTATGTTGAATTAATCAGAAAAACAACTCCAGTTGAGGCAACTTCAAAATCAATGTGAATATAAATTTAACTAAGAAAGTAATAGATCTCTGCACTAAAAGTTGCACATTGAACATTGAAACTGAAGAAGGAATTATTAAACAGAAAGAACTTCTAAATACATGAGGAGACAGAATACTATAGGATATTATAAAAATGATTCCCTACTGAAAGCCAGATAAACTCTGTCAACTTAATACTATTGGGAAAAACAACTTCATTTGAAGAACTGTTTCAGCCTGGAATATGAGTACATCCATGGTGCAACTTTTGTGATTGCTCAATGATTTAGGATGTGGGTGGTACCATCCCTAAGTATGTGTGGGGGTTCTGGGCTGTATTACCAAGATAGTTAAGGATGTATAAGAAGCAAGCAAGGAAGATGCAGTTCTCCATGTTTCAACTTCAGACTCGTGCTTGAGTTCTGACCTTGTTTTCCCTCAGTGCTGATTGTAACTTGTAATAAAAATAAACTCTTTTCTCTCCCAAGTTGCTTTTGAGTAAGGTATTTCTCACAGAAAAAGGGATCAAATTAGTACACAAATGATATTCTTAAACTGAAATAAAAAGAAAACCTCAATTCTGAACTTCCATATTGAAGCACAAGAAACAATACTACATAAAAACATATATGCTAAAGTATTTGGACATAAAACCAAACTTAAGCCTATACAACTACACCACCAAATACAAAGCAGCTAAAATGTACATTAAATTTTGGGTTGAAAGTTTTGTGGGTGTGTTGGTGCCTCTGTTGCGTCATTGGAGTTCCTACCTGGTTACAGGAGGTGACCTCTTCAGGTTTCCTATGCCCAATGTAGTGAGCTACAGCTAAGGAAGCCCCCATTGATTCTTTGGAACCTCCCTTATCCCGGGTCTCTTTCTTTTCCTCCAGATGCGCCTCCACCTTGTTACCCCTGTCATCTATAGATTCCCATTCATTTTCATGGCCATCTATCCATCTCTCCTGTCCTCCCTCACATCTGATCTTGAATACCCCATACCCTCCCCCTCTCATTTCCCTCCCTCTACCTGCCTCTTATGACTATTATATTCCCCATTCTAAGTGAGATTCAAACATCCCAGCTTGTGCCTTCCTTCTTGCTTAGCTTCTTTGGGTCTGGGGAGTATAACACGGTACCTGATAAGTGAGTACATATCATTCATGTTAGTTTGGGACTGGGTTACCTAATTAATGATGCTATTCCCACGTTCCATCAATTTGTCTGCAACATTCCTGATATCTTTGTCTTTAATAGCTGTAGCAGATGTTGAGCTTGGTCTTCATTTAGGTCCTAAACTACTTTAATGAGAGCTAACCCAAAGGCTATTGCCTGTACAGGTGATATGTTCTTCTAGCTGGCCTGCCTTGTCTGGCCCCAATGGGAGAGGAAGTGCCAAGTTTCACAAAGACTTGCAGTGACATGGTTGGAGGACAGCTAAGGGCCTCCCCCCATCAGAAAAGAAAGGGAGGAGGATAGGGGAAGGATTATGGGAGGGGAGTGACCTGGAGGAGGGAAGTGGGCAGAATGGAAGGTTAAGTAAAAACAAATTAAATTTAAAAAATAATGTACAATAAAAATGTTACTATTCAAACAGAATATAACATAGAATAATCAAGTGTGATCTGGGTATTTTTGCTTGTACAAAACTACCCAATAATACCCAAATAAAAAATGATCCAACAAATGCATGGACAAGACATGAATAGATAACTCTGAGAAGAAGCTCCAATGACCAGCCAATAAAATTTAAATAAAAACCACATTATAATACTGCATCACCTTAAAAGAGATCATTAGTTTAAAATATTCAAGTAAGTTTTGATGGTGGATTGGTCATTAAACTGCTGGTATTAATATAAATGATTGACAAGATTTGGAAATGTAATCTACCTATATCATGATAATATAATATTGTTGAAGGACTCTGGATGAGAATACTACACAAATTTAACTCATCTAGCTGTGTGGCTCTATACTTTCTTTAACCCCTTGTAAAATGAGTATCCATCTCCTATCTCACATCCTACCATTCTATCATGCTCATAATTTTCTTTATATGTGAAACTTTTCCCTAACATTTCCTATAGTTGCATGATGACATGATGAGGTAACAGCCTAAGTAAATACTTTCTGTGTCAATATTCTAAAATAGCGTTTTCCATTAACCAAATTCCAAGTATGACCATTTAGTGCATGTAAGATAATAAGGAACTAGTAAATACCAACAATGATGCTAGATATATTTTAAAATAAAAAAATAGTGGTTTTTTTGGATTTTTTGTTTTGTTTTGTTGAAAATAGATTCTTTATACAATAAATCCTGAAGAAAGTTTTTCCTCTATCTGCTACCTCCCAGCTCTCTCCACTTCCCCTCTCTATCAGATTTATTCTTCCTCTGTTTCCCTTTGAATAAGAGCAGGTCTGTATGACACAATACCTTTTTTTTGTTTGTTTGTTTGTCTGAATTTTTGGTTGTTGGTTTAGTTTTGTTTTTCTTTTTTTTTTTTTTTCGGAGCTGGGGACCAAACCCAGGGCCTTGCGCTTGCTAGGCAAGCGCTCTACCACTGCGCTAAATCCCCAACCCTTCTTTTTTTTTTTAATAGTAAATGTAATACCTTTTTTTTATTAACTTGAGTATTTCTTATATACATTTCCAGTGTTATTCCCTTTCCTGGTTTCCGGGCAAACATCCCCCTAATCCCTCCCCCTCCCCTTCTTTATGGGTATAGTTTTGTTTTTCTAAATGATTTGAAAACAATAAAAGGCCACAAGTTCTGTAAGGAGTAGACCTTCCTCTTTTGCTATCTTATTTGAATTATCTTCCAAGTGCTTTAGGGAAGCTGCGGATTATTCTAAATGAGTTATAAGAGAACAAAAGTATCATGGGAAAGTTAGGTTTTATTTTGGTATTGAGTGGACCCTTGCATGTAGGTTTGTCTACATGAGTTTCCTGTATTTGGTGGAATAATAATATTAGTGGTAGTGATATTGAAATCCTTATATATTTGGAATACTATGTGTGTTCACTTAGGTCTATCCATATTTCAATTACCTGCAGAATTACAGATAAATTCCAAAGCATTTGATGAGTCCAGTGAAGAAGGAACATGTTTAAACAACAGAGCTTGGCATGGTATTTGAGGAATTATCAAGGAGTGGTATTTAAAGCAGATATGGTTTAAAATGTCTTCTGTTCAGAGAATTGCAGAGGAAATTTGAGGAATACAAGTAGATAAACATATTTTAAAGTGTTCTTCAAATAGTGGGCATAAAATCTTGACTTTTAAATTCTTGAATCTGTTCATTAACAGTCTTGTTACTATAGGAAGGCAGAAAAATCTAAGGTTGTATTCTTAGGAGTTACAAATTAAATTAAAAAATTGAAGGCAATTGGACCCAGAGAAAATCAAATATTTCACAAGATTGTATCCAAAGTGAAGTTTCAGCTAGAGTTCTGAAATAACGTAAGATTTAAAAAAAAATCTGGAAAACTCCCTGTACTCATGTCCAAGCATGAGTGTCTTTGCAAGTTCACCTTCTTGAGGTAAGTATTTGAGAGGTTTATTGAAAAGATTGATTTATATGTAAAGATCATGTTGGAGGGACACAGCACTTGCTCATTTAAGAAAACTGGTCAAAGATTAAAAGCTGCAAAGCACTCCAAGCTTGTTTTAGAAGTATACTGTTTAATAGTAAATGTCATTAATGCCTGTCTTCAGCATAAAATGTCTTTAAATGACATTGAAACAGTAAATATTTTAATTACGAAACAATGGATTTATAGCTAAATACCACCTGTGCATACTGCCGTCAATTTTCCTGTGTAATATTATAATTACTCATGCTGGCGTACATAAATCAATGAGTAGGCTTCAGAAATTATTGATGATTTATGAAGGGAAATTTAGAAGGAAATTATTTACTGAAAAAATCAAGAACATGTCATTGCTAGGAAATGCTATATTCTCATAACTTTTATAATTTGCAAGAACTTGCAAGAAAAACCTTACAATGCTTTGTAATACAAATGTAACTTTACAAGTCACAATCAGAGTGTATGTTTTTAAATATAAACAGTATTTTGTGTGTGAATGAGATGTATGTTCATGCATAAATTCATGGTCAGATGGGTATAAATTACCCTAGTTGTTTTTTGTTGACCTATGTGATACACCCTAGTATTAATAAAGCAAGTGCCAGAAATAAGTAAAGCAATGATTTCATGTCAATCCTGCTGATCATGCAAAAATCACGCAGTAAAAAAAGGTTGGCTTCATTCATATTCCCTGATTTTGTTTAGAAACAGAGCCATTAAGCTACTGTTGAGAAATTATAGTTGATATAGCTGAAAGTGTTAACAATTAAGAATTAAAAAGTGAAAGAATGAGAAAAACAGAAAATTTAGTGTACTATGTGAAAGAATAAAGTTGCACGGATAACAATTAGAAATAATAGAGAAAATATTATGGAACAGGTACAAGCAAATAAAGTGTAATAACTTTCTATTCATAAAAGGTTTACAGTAAAACAAAACAACTTAAAACAGAACACATGAAACTCAAGAAGGATGACCAAGAGGAGAATGGGTCACGCCTTCTTTAAAAGGGGAACAAGAATACCCTTGGCAGGGAATACGGAGGCAAAGTTTAGAACAGAGGCAGAAGGAACACCCATTCAGAGCCTGCCCCACATGTGGCCCATACATATACAGCCACCAAACTAGATAAGAGGAATGAAGCAAAGAAGTGCAGGCAGACAGGAACCGGATGTAGATCTCTCCTGAGAGACACAGCCAGAATACAGCAAATACATAGGCGAATGCCAGCAACAAACCACTCAACTGAGAACGGGACCCCTGTTGAAAGAATCAGAGAAAGGACTGGAAGAACTTGAAGGGGCTCGAGACCCCATATCAACAACAATGCCAACCAACCAGAGCTTCCCGGGACTAAGCCACTACCCAAAGACTATACATGGACTGACCCTGGACTGTGACCTCATAGGTAGTAATGAATAGCCTAATAAGAGCACCAGTGGAAGGGGAAGCCCTTGGTCCTGACAAGACTGAACCCCCAGTGAACATGATTGTCGGGGGGAGGTTGGTAATGTGGAGAGGATGGGGACACCGATATAGAAGGGGAGGGGGGATTAGGGGGATGTTGGTCCGGAAAACGGGAAGGGGAATAACAATCGAAACGTAAATAAGAAATACTCAAGTTAATAAAGATGGAAAAGAAATTGCAATAAAAAGTGTAAAATGAAAGATATACATGTAAATAAATATAATATGAAATAGAAACTATTAAACTGCCATTGTTTCTCCCCAGTTTTGACCAACATAGTTTTTTCATCCTGAAAGTTAGTGTTTGTAACTGTCCAGATAAGAAAGGGCTGTGGGTCTCAGATATCCAAATGAATGAGTGTGGTAGTTTGAATGTGCTTGGGCCAGAAAGTAGCACTATTAGGAAGTGTGGCCTTGCTGGACTAGGTATGGCCTTCATTGTAAAGGTGTGTCACTGTGGGCACGGGCTTTAAGACCCCTTGCCCTAGCTTCCCTGAAGCCAGTCTTCTCTTACTGGCTTTCAGATGACTTTGCACAACTCTCAGCTAGTTCTACACCCTGACTGCCTGGATGCTGCTATGCTCCTGCCCTGATTATAATGGACAGAACTTCTGAAACTGTAAGCCACCTACTCAAATTAAATGTTACCCTTATAAGGGTTTCCTTGGTCCTTGTGTCTGTTCACAAGACTGTTATAACAGTTACTTAATTGGTTATGTCTCATCTGTTGCTGGTGATTTAATTCAGATTTAGCTTTCTACAAGAGTTTCACCATCTGAGAAACACAGACACAGAGACACACACACACACACACACACACACACACACACACACACACACACACACATACCAACTGCAACCTTGTCTCAGTTGCTCTCTACGCAGAGATTTGAGGCTCTGAATGGAGTGATCCTGCAGCCACACTTGTATTTACTTTCCAGCAGTCTCTTCTCCCATCCAGATGCCAGCCACTGTGTTTGTTTGTTTTGTTTTTATTTTTCCCAATGTCCCAAAGACTCATTTGAGAACAATTGTTTCCAGCTGCAAGACTCCGCCAGGTCTTACATTGTCCTTTTATTGCTCACTTAGGTGGCTCTGGGATACTGTCATCCATATATTTTTCAGGCTATAAGGCAAAAACATGTTACTTTTCTGCTTCTATTCTAGTATCAACCTTTTGTTATGCGTTTGGGGCCAGCACTACTCTCCCGTATGTCTGGAATCACTCAGTTCACAGTACTTTTATCTGCACAGAACATCTTTGCCACACATCTTTGTTTTCCCAGCTTGCATTTCTTATGGAATCCAAGCCTGAGAGAAGACAAGACTGATATGACTGTTCTCTGCTCCTGAGGAGGTGTGGGTTTTCCAATGTGGCTTTGGAACAGATTAGTGGCCACTCAGATGGCGTCTTCCCATACAATATTCTGTTTTATGCATGTGAGGACATTATCTCTCTCTTCAGACAGACCGGAAGAGGGCATTGGATTCCATTCAGATGGTTGTGAGCAAGCATGTGGTTGCTGGGAATTGAACCCAGAACTTCTGGAAGAACAGTCAGTGCTCTTAGCCACTGAGCCACATATATAGCAGAGGATGGTCTTATCACATGTCAATGAGAGGAGAGCCCCTTGGTCCTGTGAAGGCTCAAGGCCCCATGTAGGGAAATGCCAGGGCAGGGAGATAGATGGGAAGGGCATGGGTGGGTGGATGGGGAACACTCAGTGGCAGGGGGAGGAGGAAAGGGATAGGGGGATTCCAGAGGAGAAATCTGGAAATGGGATAACATTTGAAATGTAAGTAAAGAAAATATCCAATTTAAAAAAAAGAGAAAGAAAAAAATATTCTGTTTTCCTTAGTTTGTTACTCTGGTCTCCCTTTTTTTTTATCTTTATTAACTTGAGTATTTCTTATTTACATTTCGATTGTTATTCCCCTTCCCGGTTTCTGGACCAACATCCCCCTAACCCCTCTCCCTCCCCTTCTAGATGGGCTTCCCCTCTCCATCTTCCCCCCATTACCACCCTCCTCCCCAACAATCACATTTACTGGGGTTCAGTCTTCTCAGGACCAAGGGCTTCCCCTTCCACTGGTGCTCTTACTAGGCTATTCATTGCTACCTATTAGGTTGAAGCCCAGGATCAGTCCATGTATAGTCTTTGGGTAGTGGCTTAGTCCCTGGAAGCTCTGGTTGCTTGGCATTGTTGTTCATAAGGGGTCTCAAGCCTGTTCAAGCTCTTCCAGTTCTTTCTCTGATTCCTTCAACGGGGGCCCCATTCTCAGTTCAGTGGTTTGCTGCTGGCATTCGCCTATGTATTTTCTGGTCTCCCTTCTTACCACCTATCCTACCTTGCTCATTCAGGGTTCCTGATATTTCTCTATTTCTCTTAGGAATATACTACATTCTTTTTTTGTCCTTACTTTACTCCTCCACAAAACCAGACAGATAGTACATCCAATTTTTATATTTACTTGAACCCCAAAGTATTCTCTATATACTACATACAGGGCTCTCCCATTTCTCCCATATATGATCTTTTCCAATCCAAAACATCTCAGCAACAAACGTTTCATTTCTTTTAAGCCAGAGAGGACATCTGGCTGAACCACCCGTGTTATATCGAACAACTGAAAGGTGACAGAGGGATCTGACACATGGATGATGTGTGATCTGCTTGGTCCCTTATAAAATAGATTGACAAAAATTTTAGTTATATTGTCAGTTTATAAATCTTTCTCTAGTCAACTATTAGTTATACATCAATAATTTTGTACTATGAGGCACTGTCAGAAACACTAACATGGTGAGGTAAATGATGTATGTTTGAAAATCGATGAAATACTTTGTTTCCCCTGATTTAGCAACTTTGTTTGATTACTTTTTCTCTTTGATAGGAAGTATGGATTGTGAAGATTAAATACAATATTCAGCAGTGATAGGATTTTCTTCAGCTCCATTCTACGAATATCTATGTGTGAAGTAGATTTTTTAGGTACAATGTATGAAAAATTGAGATGCCAGAGTTTCTCTGCTTTTGTATGTAACATCCTATTTAGAACAAAGAAAATGAAGCATTCTGTGTCCCACATCTTAAGAAGTAAAAATTGTAACATAGACTGGAAGGAGGAGATTGGTTTGAAGGGTAAGCCTTCTGGAATTTGTGCAATAAAACAGGAGAAAGATCTTTTATTGTTCCTTTCCTTCTTTCTTTCTTTCTTTCTTTCTTTCTTTCTTTCTTTCTTTCTTTCTTCTTTCTTTCTTTCTTCTTTCTTTCTTCCTTCCTTCCTTTTCTTTCTTTCCTCCCTTCCCCTCCCTTTATGTCTCTCTGCCTGCCTGCCTTACTTTCTTCCCTTTCTTTCTTTCCTCCTTAATTCCTCGCTTTCTTTCTTTCCTTCCTTTCCTTCCTTCCCTCCTTACTTCCTCACTTTCTTTCCTTCCTTATTTATTTTACCTCATGACAACCATTTCTCCCCCTTTGCATCTTGTAGTCTCTCCACATTACCCTCCAACATATTCTCCTCTTCTCTATGTCTCTTCAGAAACAAAAAAGCCTTCCCTGGATATCGATTTACAATAAGACTAAGCTCATTCTCTCCTATTAAGGCTAGATAGGTGAGGCAACCCAGTAGAAAGAAAGAGTCTAAAAGGCAGGCAACAGAGTCAGAGAGAGATCCTGCTCTCACTGTTTGGAGTCCCAAATGAAGAACACATGTAACATATGTGCAGAAGTCCTAGGTCAGTCCCATGCAGGCTCCCTGGATAGCAGTTCAGTTTCTGTGAGCTTCTATAGTCCCAGATTAATTGATTCTGTGGTGTCCTTGTTTCATCTAGTTACTGTAATCCTTCCTTTTTATTTCTTCAATTTCTCCAAGCTCCACCTAATGATTGGTGTGTGTCTCTGTATCTGCTTCCTTCAGTTGCTGGTGAAGCCTCTCTGATGATGATTATGCTAGAGTCCTATCGACAAGCATAGCAAGCTGTCACTAGCTGTGCCATTAGCAGTGTCAGTCATAAGCATGCGTCCCTGGCTTGTATCTCAACTTGGAACAGTCATTGTTTGGCCCCTCACTCAAGTTCTGTGACATCTTTACGCCAACCCACATTGTAGGCATAATGAATTGTGGCTCAAAATTTTTGTGGCTGATGTGTTGTTCCAATCCCTCCATAGTAATTCTTTCCTGGCTATAGGAGATTGCAGGAACGGGCCTGATATTTTCCATTACTAGGAGTTTTAAATAGGTTTACTGTCATATATTCCCCAGAGTTTACATCATCCTGTATTTTTAGATTTTCCCAAATATACACCACTATTCCAATTGTCTCTCCCTCTGATCTCAGCCCACATGATTTCTCCAGTTTCCATTCTTTCTCCCAAACCATGTCTAGTCCCCTCCCACTTATGCGCCAGGATAGCGATTCTATTTCCCATTCTTAAGTGAGACTCATTCATCCCTCCTTGAGCACTCCTTTTTATTTAGCTTCTTTGGGTTTATGGATTGTAGCAAGCAAATCCTTTACTTTACAGCCAATTTCCACTTAAAAGTGAGTACATAACATGTTTGTCTCTCTGGATCTGGGTTGCATCATTCACAAAGATCTTTTCTAGTTCCAACCACTTGCTTGCACATTTCATGATATCATTGATTTTAACTGCCAAATAATCTTTCATCTTATAAATATACCACATTTTCTTTATCTAGTCTTAATAGTAAATCTTCTATGAATATTGTAAAGCAAATGTCTTTACGGTACTACAGAGCATCATTTGGCTATGCCCCTGAGTAGTATGTCAGGTTATTGAGGTGTGCCACTTCCCAGCTTTATGAGAAACCACCAAATTGATTTCCAAAGTGGCTATAAAAGTTTGAAGTTCCACCAGCAAACGAGGAGTATTCCCTTTGTTCCACATGCTCGACACCATGAGCTATAGCTTTGATTATTGATCTTTGCCATTCTAAAAGGTACAAGATGGAATCCCAGAGTCTTTTTCATTTCCATTTCCCTGACATTTCTTATAGAAATATGATTTCAACTTCAGGGATATTTTTCACAATTACTCCTGAAATACTTTCAATTAAATGATATATTTGTTTCAGCACTTGCAACAGCTAGAAAACTTCATTTTCTAAGTCACTATACTATAATTTGATTAAAGAAAATGGGGAATAGAGCATCTGAAAACAATATTTACTGAGGATAAAAATTGGTATATATGAGCTCCATGAATATCTAGAAGGTTACATGTCTAAGATTTAAAACAAGAGAATTATCTAGTTTGAAAATGATTTAAATTTTGAAATAGGCTCAATTCAACAGTCAAAACTCCTCAAAAAGGCTGTTTTTAGTTTTCTTACTGATAATATCTGTATTAATTACTAGTTGTATTGCTGTTGTTATAATAAAACCTATGACCAAAGTAAACTTTGGACACCAAAAAGAACTTGCTTAGGCTTATGGTTTCAGAGGAATAAATATTCATCATTTCAAGGCATGAAAGTGGGAACAAAAAACTAGGAGATCGTTTTATCAAAGGAAAGCATAAACCAAGGAGAATAAACTGGAAACAGGATGAGCTTATATAATATCAATATCCACTTCTAGTGAAAGGTCATCAAAATTATACAAAAATATCTAATACTGGGAACAAAGTCCTCAAATACTCAAGTCATGGTCACAGTGCCTCCTCATAGCAATAAAACATTGACTAAGAAAATAGCCATATCTGATAAACTTATAGTAACTTTCTTATATACAATTAGAACATGTAAATGTTCACATTTAGGTGAAAACTTAAGTGTTGGCTCAAGTCTATTGGCTCTGTTTCACTGAATATATGTAGCTGTTAAAAAAGCTACATAGACATTTATGGGACGTCTTGAAAAAGCCATATGAGGAAATTTTGCTATGTTATGTAAGTTAGATATTTGTATATTCATCCAAGGACCCATTTGTTTATTTTAATATACAACAGTTAATTATCAATTATAGCATGAGATAATCAGATAGAAAAACACACTATTAAATTCAAAGTTTTGAGGTGAGAAAGACATTAAAATACACAGCGACTACAACAAATCAAAACTGTATAATAGTGGAAAACACAGGTGTATAGTTGAATTTATGTTAAAACATGCTGTGAGTCTGCACATGAAATGGAAATAAGCACGCAACACTGTTATCTATATGATGCTGGGAAGAAAGAGGGGGCAAGACTGTTTGATCGTATCAGTCTCATAAGTTTGTGCATTGTCAAAACTAATAATTATGGAAATGTGTTTATATCATATTCAGCAATTAAAAATTGCCTAAGTGAATTTAAAAGACAAAGAAAAAGCATTTCTTTTTATCTTTTAAAAATGGCGTGCTGTTGAAAGTTAATGTCCCATCATCCTTTCTTTCATGTCTGCACAATGTCAAAATTGTCCAGAATACTTTAAATTTTATTAGGAAGCTGTTGCAATAGTTACACCAGGGTATCAGGAAATGATACACTCCACTCTACTGCACTCTACTGTGCTTTTATAACATAGTTATATAATTTATTCAAGGAAATGGCATTGTATTCACTAGATTCAAGGTAAAAGTGGGATTGCTTGTAAATAGGGCGGCTTCCCAGACTAATAATTATAGCATTTGGAAGGTTGAAGATGAAGGGTAATGAATTGTAGATCAGGCAAAGATATTAACAAGAGATTGTGTTGAAAGGAACATAGAGGTGAAAGAAAGAAAGTAAAGAAGGAAGGAAGGAAGGAAGGAAGGGAGGGAGGGAGGGAGGGAGGGAGGGAGGAAGGGAGGGAGGGAGGGAGGAAGACAGGCACAGGTGGTGTGGTAGGAGACCCACAGTCAGACATTATGTATGCAGAGAGTAGGAGAACTCGAAACACTAGGCCCTCCCTAAATTGGATATCTCTGGCAAGTCTTTACCCTCAGAGCTCAAGGCACCCCATGAAGAGGAGGCAGAGAGCAAATAAAAGAGTTGATTAAGGACACCAAGAAAATAAGACCCTCTAAGTCCAAGTGATCAAGAGAATTGGTGCATATACGAAATCGCAGGGATTGAGGCAGCAACCACTGGACCTGCAGAGGCTGCACCAGATGGGGCCCTTAGGGTAAAGGAGAAGTAGACATATGACTCAATCCTTAACCTAGAAAAACCTATGTCTCCTTACAGACTACTTCTAAATGAAAAATTCCTTTTCTCCAAGGGAATCTCACTGGAGAAACACACTTTCTTAAGGGTATTTGGTAAACCCAGAACTAGAAGACGAACAGATCAAACTCTGCAATATTTGGAGTTTCTTATCTCAAAACATTGTTGTGTGAGGGCGTTTCCCTTTCTTTTTTTAATTTCATATTTTTATTTTACATTTATCATTTTTCTTCTCTTTCTGGCTCTTGCTATCTGTCTCTCACTGTCTTCTTGACTCTTGATGTCTCTCTGTCTCTGTCTCTCCTCTCCCTCTCCAGGTCTTTTCCAAATATATTATGCCTTCCACTTTAGAGTTTTAATGGGATTCCTAAGAGTGAAAACAAGGGAGATTATGTATCTACATCTATATCTTGTGCCATTTTTTGCTCCTTTACTTCTGATTCTTTTGACATTTTCTAGTGTGTTTTTGTCTTATCTTTTATATTATATTTATATGATATGATTAACCATAGAAACCTGTTTTTATTCTAATGAGGGATAGAAATGGGTTATATTTATATGGAAGGGGAGCTACAGAGGAACTGGAGGGAATAGAGACAGGGAAAATCATAATCAGGATATTTTATATGAAAAATTATTTTAATAAGAGAAAGAAGGAGAGATGAGGAAAGGAGAGATAGATGATAGATGATAGATAGATAGATGATAGATAGATAGATAGATAGATAGATAGATAGATAGATAGATAGATACATAGATAGATAGATAGATACATAGATAGATAGATAGATAGATAGATAGATAGATAGATAGATAGATAGATATAGAGAGATAGATAGAAGTAGATAGAGAGATAGGTAGATACAGAGAGAGACAGAGAAACAGAGACAGAGATGGAGGCAGAGAGATACAGAGAGAGAGCAGGATTGTTTATCTCTATGAAAAAAAGCAAAGTTCTAATGTTGTTTGTCTGCATAATTTTTCTCAATTTTTAAGTAGTTCCTTGAGAAATTCATAGAACTTAATTTGATCAAATTCAAAATTCTCATCTCCTCCCAGATCCAATGTGCCTTTCTTATCCATCAAACACTAGTTTCTCTTTAAGCAAAACAAATTAAGGTAAAGCCATGAAGTTAAATTTGTGCTACCTTGGTACCCTTGGGTGTGCATGTGGCCGTCCACTGGATATGATCTACTTACCAGAGGTCACACACTTACAAAAAACAAATTCTTCCTTTCTCATTGGCTATCAGTTGTTATTAGGTTCTCTGCCTTGGCTGGGCCTTACTCTTTCCATGTTCGAGTTCAGCTAGATTGAGCTTAAGGTGCTTGTTTATGCCGTTACACTGCTATTAGTTTGTAATTCCAGCTGGTCTGATGTGTCACACAAACATTGTTCTCTTGTTTTCATCCATCGCCTCTGGCTCATAAACTCTTTCTGTCCTCTTCTCCTCTATGATTCCTGAGAACTGGGCAGAGCAGTGTGGTATAAATAACTGATTGGGACTGAACACACTCTAATATCTGACTTCTGTACGGTGGCCATCTTTTCATCTTAGAGTTAGTCATAATCTATTGCAAAAAGAAAAAAAGCATTCCTGATAAGGATTGAAATATGTACAAATATACAAATCTTAAAGATCAGTCATTAGGAATAAGTTTAAAACTTTTTTTACATTAAGCAGAGTAAGAGTGGGAAGTTCGCCAGGGCCTACCAGTAACCCATTAAGGCAGTGAAAACATGGTCATTTTATTATAACTAAAACTAGGTTGATATGTTAAATTTTGGCATTTCTTTTCTTCTATGTATTGTCAGTTTGTTTATTTACTATTGTAAAGCCTTTATCTTCTCTTACTCTTCAATTTTATAGATATTTTTGAATTCACATTATTGATGTTTTCAAAATATAAAATAAATGTAAATTTAAAAATAAAAATATAAACTTTGTATATTATAAAGCCCTATGAAAAGAAGTACTTTCATATTTTGAAACTTATTAACAATAATTTTAATTGAAGAAAAAGGAATTTTCTTACTTATTTTTATCTTTGAAAATAAAGTTCCTGCATCTTTGCCAAATTCTGTGTAAACATGGGTTTGTAGTTGCATAATGCCTGTCAGAAATATTCTGTGACAAATATTAACAAGGAGGTATTTGTTATCTTTGTCTGGTCTTTGTGAATAGTCTACAATAAATGTATTATTTCAGGAGTTCAAATAATATATTTATATTTCTAGAAGATAATTATCATATCACAAGATAAGTTGGCATCATTTGTCTGGTAAGGGTTCTGCATGACATTAATAATATTAGTAATAGGGGCTGGAGATTTAGCTCAGTGGTAGAGCGCTTACCTAGGAAGCGCAAGGCCCTGGGTTCGGTCCCCAGCTCTGAAAAATGAACCAAAAAAAATAATAATATTAGTAATAGTCCCACCCTACGTGTGAGTGTGCGCGTGTGTATATTGTTATCTTTATATGCATTCATTCATGTGGAGGCCAGAGGTTGATGTTAGGTATCCTCCTTGAGACTTTTCACACTTTCACATTACCACATTTTTTAATTTTCACCACTTTTTTCTTTGTTGCAATAGATTTTTGTCAACTCAGAGATGAACAACTGTCAGACTTAAAAAATCTCAAAGTTATTTATTCAATTGATAGCTGCCTATTAAATTGCATAACTACAAAAGAAACAAGGCTTCTATCTATTCTTCCATTGTCACTATTCCTCCTTTTGTGTATAAAAGTCTAGGGGGAAAAGGCGGGGAGAGTTGCGTCTGTTGCACATGTTTGTTTTAGAATTAAGTTAACTAAACTTCTCACTTCAAAGTATTTCACTGGGAATTTTAAATAATGAAATCACTCTACTATAGAAAATGTACCTCTAGTGGCATTGGATTGAGAATGCAACTTGGATATTTGTATTTGTAAATATATTTATGCTAATAACACAATTACGGTAATTTAAATTGACATCTATTAGCCTCTAGTTGATACAATCTTCTAAATAATTCTACCTGTACAGGTTGAGTACATCTAGGACTGACTCCCTCTCCCCACACCCTGCATGTGTTGGTGAGTGTTTCAATTAAGGTGGAGGCCATAGATTAATCTTAGGTATCCTCCTTGAGTTTCTTCATTGTATGATTTGAGAAAGGTCTGTGACTGAACCTGGGGGTAGATTAGGCTAGGTTGGCTGGCCAGCAAGTCGTAAGGTTCTTCTTTTGCCTGTCTCCATAGCACTGGAATTCCAATTGTGTGTCTGGAAGACTTGGATCATTACATTGTAGGATTTTGAAATTAGGTCTTTAAGCTTGAGTAGTAAAGATTTTACCAATAGATCTATTTCCCAGCCCTCTTTTCTATTTCTCAAATTGTATCTATACTTAATATGGTATGATATTTACAAACATCAAAATATTGGAAATTAAAAGGTGCTATTTTCCCACATTTTATACCCTAAAATAACAATCACCAACCTGTTTTGTTACCCTTTTATCAGATCCTAAATACATGCAACAGTAATTCATGGGAGCTTCTGGCTCCATAAATTTTCCTGTGGTTACTGTATTATAGATTTAAATTGAACAAAAAATATCCATTTAATTCAGATAGGGTGATGAGTATATAATATTAATTGGTAAGATAAATTGAGCATATTCATGCTTTTTGAGATCTAGTCATTTGACATGATTTCTAATAGATTATTTAAAGCATTCATACTCCACGGTTATCAAATCAAAGACAAACTACACTGTTTTGAAAAGGTAAAGGGAAAGCTATGAAATGGTTAGTTACTAGGATAAGCTGTGCAACTTAAAACCCTAGGCTGTTCTAACATAGGGTAAACTCAGTTCATGGTGGATTGGGTTAAGCTGTTTTAAGACTGCTTCCACATTTTTTGACTTAACATAAAAACTAAATATTTTCTGCCTAGTGATTCTAAGTTGTTGGATGTACAAAACATAAGTGAACTTTCAGAAGAAGAATCAGCAGGCATAGCAGATCCAGCCTTCTAGAAAGCAAGAGAGAACCACAATAATCTGATTGGAGACTAAACAGAAGGCAAAATACTTTCCTTCCTCTGCTCAAATAGGCCCTGCCCGGAGGTGAAGAAACATCTCCTGTATGCACTTGTATTAACAGGCCTTGTCTTTATATGGTTCATTGGCAGGAAAAACAGTAAACAGTAACTCATCACACACACTGCTATCTCATTATACAATAAACTACTCTAGCATATTAAAAACCAAATACAAAAAGCCTGAAAGAAAACATGACTGAAATTAAATGTAAACAACTGCGCCTTTTATTTTAGAAATATCGATCCTCTGCAAAAGAGTGACATGTTTAATGAATACCCTTAATGATTTTACAGTAGTGCAAATCATCCATGAGGGTAACGTGGTTCAGAAAGAATGTTATAATCTGGTGCCCAGTGAAATCCAATATCCTTGTAAGCAACAACGGTCCCTGTGTCAAAACTATCTGGGAGCAAGAGAACTACAAAATCAAGAGGGAAAATAAAGCTCATTTATTTTAGCTTTAGTTTCAAAGTCAACTAAAATGCTTACAGGGGTTCCATGAAAACATTTCCAAAACTAATCTAATCCTGTTCATAGTAATTACTTTCTTCCTTTCAGGCAAAACACAGTTGACAGAAAACAGCAAACGAGTTTTAAGGGATTTAATAGGGATGAGGTATCATACTCAAAGAAAATTTCCATTACATTAAACCAGAGCTCTTTAGATTTTATTTTCAGAAACTCTTCCAAATGTTTAATGGCAGAAAAATTATCAGAAGACTAAGGAAAAAATGGGGGCTATAAAAGATTAAGCTGGAGGGAAGTTGAGTTAGCCAAAACTTTGAGATTGGTGTTAATACCTATAAAAGCTCAAATAATTTAAAAAAATGAGCAAATAGAAAGATCTGGCATATAAAGAAATACATATACTGAAAATATATTAATTTATTTGCTTTATAACAATTATTTTTTTCGGAAAGTAGCAGTTTACTGAAGGCCATGATATGTAAGACACAGAACCAGAAACTAGCTTCCCTCATTCCTTTCCTTCCCTCTATTTCAGACTCCTCCCCCAGTGCATTTTTTCTGGGGAGGGGGGATGACCAGGTTTCCTATCTGCCTTGAGTCGAAAGGGACCTGACTCATTCTTTTCTCCTCCTATGGAATGGGAGCATCCGCATTTTGGTCATCCTTCTTCTTGAGCTTCTTGTGATCTGTGGATTGCATCTTCAGTAATTCAAACATTTGGGCTAAAATCCACTTATCAGTGAGTGCATACCAAGTGTGTTTTTCTGTGATTGTGTAACCTCACTCAGGATGATGTTTTCTAGTTCATTCCATTTGCCTATGAATTTCATGAAGTCGTTGTTTTTTGACAGCTGAGTAGTACTCCATTGTGTAGAAGCACCACATTTTCTTGAATCCATTCTTCTGTTGAAGGGCATCTGGGTTCTTTCCAGCTTCTGGCTATTAGAAATAAGGCTGTTATGAACATAGTGGAGCATGTGTCTTTGTTGTATGTTGGAGCATCTTTGGGTTTATGTCCAAGAGAGGTATAACTAGATCCTTAGGTAGTGGAATGTCCAATTTTCTGAGGAACCTCCAGACTGATTTCCAGAGTGGTTGTACCAGTTTGCAATCCCACAAACAATGGAGGAGTGTTGCTCAAGAAGTTAGACTCCAGAGAGCCAAATAACCCTATTAAGAAATGGGGTACAGAGCTAAACAAAACATTCTCAGCTGAGGATTATTGAATGGCCAAAAAAGCATGTAAAGAAATGTTCAACATCCTTAGTCATCAGGGAAATGCAAATCAAAACAACCCTGAGATTCCAACTCACACCAGTCAGAATGACTAAGATAAAAAACTCAGGTGACAGCAGATGCTGGCTTTATAACAATTATAAACAATATTTTGTGCATTTCAAATGTGAATACAAGAATCGTTCATGTAGTCCAATTGATATAGCATTAGACACAAAAGATGTCAAAATTTAAATGATATTATTCTTCTAATTATATGACATAATGAGAATTTTTATTCTCATGTGAACAAAAAATGCAACCATGGAAACACATTGTTTACTATTTCTGAATATTATTTACTCTGTATACAAAATTAACAACTACATGTTACTAGATGTTCATTGCAAAGACACATCATTTTTCTGACCTATCCATGTTCTGTGGACACATGCATTAAGTTTAATTGGGATGCTATTTTCAGCAGACTTTTGCTAATCCAGGATATAGGCTCTGTATTAATCTTTATTCCTATACAATATTTGAAAATTTAAGTTGAAAGATAATCAGTGCCAATGCCATTTTGCCTTTTATTATATTCAAATAAAAACTATACTAAGGAAAATAAATCTTATAGTAATACAACTTATTTAATCTTAAGTTAAGCATTGTACTGCATACAGTTGTTCATTGTATTGACAGAATATGAGTTTCAAAACAATTAAAGGGATTATTATAAATTCTTCATCAGGATAAATGCCATCGCGTTTAAAGCCAACCTTAATGATAGGGCATTGCATCTTCTTTACCACGACATAAGATAAAACTGAACAGGTGGCTAAAACACTTACAGTGTTACAGTAAAGGTTAACCCTCACATGGCACTGTGAGATATCTTATCTCAGTGACTCCAAGCTGCCCCCAAGTATGCTTTGAACTAGGTGGTCTGCAGGCCATTCCAGTGAGACATCTTGCCACTCTGGTCCCTGGAGTTAGTTCTGGCACCCTTGGGGTCATGTAGAATTAACTATAAGTTATCTCTGCTTAGTATTTCTTTGCTAGCTGTGAACTCTCTGGTTCCAGCTACCTGGTAAAATCAGGGCTCTAGAAGTCCAGCATGAGCTGGCTTACTGTGGCGCTCTGACATAGACTCTGCTCACACTCTCAACAACTGCCTC
This sequence comes from Rattus norvegicus, assembly GCF_021556685.1. Taxonomy (NCBI): domain Eukaryota; kingdom Metazoa; phylum Chordata; class Mammalia; order Rodentia; family Muridae; genus Rattus; species Rattus norvegicus. The sequence continues at coordinate 63,122,931 of NC_141548.1, forward strand.
CTGGTAGTTGAAGTATAAACTCCCAACTACTTGGTGAAATCAGGACTCAATAAACTTTACAGTATCAATTAGATTTTTATGTTAAATTCTCAGTGCACATTACTTCCACACAATAAACTCACAACTAATTGATAAACATATTAACTATCCACCTAGATAAGATAAATTGACCTATAGAAATCCATCCATTAAGAAATATTCATCGCAACCTGTATCTAAGCAGGATTGCATGACAAGGATCATATAAGTCTGCCTCCATGTTGTTCCTCTCCTTTTTGCTTCTCCCTCCCTTATAAAATCTCTGTTCACCCTCCCTTCCTTCTTTTCTAATGACAGGCCTCATTTTATCTTGTGTCTGCCTTCCCCTGCATAACAATATCAACCTACATTAAAGCTCAATAAATTTTGTTGGTGAAGTGTGAAGTAAGCTTTATTAAATGCTAGCCAGGATGATGGACACTGGCATGGTCCATACTGGAGATTTCCAGAGAATGGCTGCACTCATTCTGATGTACTACTTCCTGCCTACATAACTCCGTGTGATCAAGCATCTCCTGTTCTGTTGGGGCAACCAACCTTGTTTATTGAAATTAAAAAAATTGCTTATTATTTTATATGAACAAGGGTCTTCATAATCATAGGAAGTTATCAGTTTGGGGGAAAGTGGGGCATATAAATTAGAGGAATGTTTGTTTTAGAGATATCTTAAGCTCAGTAATTTAAACGTAAAACATGACATTAGATCTCCGAGGCATCACTACAAGGTCATCCCTGAAATCTTAGTCAGAGTGACTGGGAGATGGCTCAGAAAGTAAAATGTTTGCCAATCAAGTCCAGAGAAAGGAGAAAGAAATGGAGGCGCCAGAGGGTCAGAGACACAGAAGAACATGGGCCACACAATCAATTGACTGGGGACTCAAGTAGTCTCACGAAGATCAGGGAGTCTGAATGGCTTGGTCCTAGGTTCTCTCCCTTAGTGATAATTGTGTAGCTTGGAGTTCTGGTAGAACTCCTAAGAGTGGGATTGGAGGTGTCTGAATTTTTCGCCTGCTTTTAGCAACATTTTAGTCCGACTAGCTTGCCTTGAACCAGCTTTGATGTGAGAACATGAGACTGCTCTTATTGTAGCTTGTTATGTTTTATTTAGCTGATGTTCTGTGGAGGCATTCTCTTTTCTGAGGGGAGACAGAAGTTGTTGTGACTTGGGGAAAAGGGAATTGAGGGTTGGGGGACTTTGGGAGGCCAGGGAAGGGAAATTGCAGTTGGGTATAAGAGAGAAAAATAAATTCAATGTGGAATCAAAAGTTCACCCAGTTTACAGAAAAACATTAATCCTCCCAGTGCCCAGAATTCATCACAGAACGGGCCTTCCATGGTCACTAGATCTAATTATGATTTTATTCCCTGTGTGCGCTTTCACACATACCTGCACCTGCTATGGTCCATTAGGAAAGTTAGAGACCAGCTTTAGTCACTGCCTCTCACCTTCATCTTGTTTATTTTTGACTGTTATGTGAGAGCCATGAGCTTTGGGCCATTTTCTTGTGTCTTCCTGGAATCTTCCCAACAAACTCAGCCTCAGACCATGGGTGCTGACAACTAAATTCAGCCTTTTGTGGATTGTGCAGCTCAATAATTTTAACTCCCCCAAATAAAATTTTTGTTGACTTGAATTGAAAAACATAACTCTAATTTTGTTTTAATTTTTTCTACCTTACTACTCTGTCAAACTCATGTAGGAATGCAGGCAGGGTTTATGCATTATTTTTTCAAATTATACTTTTGAGGGAAAAAGGCATCATGTTTTGTAATGATCTCGTAAATATGTATATATATGTGTGTATATATTATGTTGGTATGTTTGTTGTTGTGCTTTTTGTTAATAGTCTATTTCACATAATTTTTGAAAAGAATTTTTACTTACTGTCTATTGTAATTTCTAGGGAGCCATAGGAACAACTGGGAGTTTGGAGATAAATAGGGAATTGGAGGAGAGAATAATGTGTCTTTCTAAGAGAGCTGTGCTTCTTTCAAGTTTTTCCTTTACCTTGTTCTGTGCCATTAAAAGAATGTGAAAGATAGCTCAGACTGACAGATGAGGATTTACATCTCTTTCAGTAATCTTTTCCCTTTGAGTGAAGAGAATTTGTGACCTTTTACTAACTTCTTTTTGACAAAGAGGACTGGATGTTACATCTCTAATCCTTTTAAAAAAATACACAAGATACCCATTTAACACCTAGCTTCAGACACCCTACTTGTATCCTGAAAGTTAGCTGCCCTGTTGTAGTTGAAGAATTCCATGTGTCAGAGAATCACAACCAGTCTTTCTATTATCAGAGTAAAACCTGTCTCCTAGAACAGCTGCAAGGAAATTAATTCTTTCAACAACTAGAATGAGCTTGGGAACACCTTACTTGTACAACTTTCAAATCTATTTCAGCCTGCTAAATCCTTAAAGGATGGTCCAGATATGCTGCACCTGAAAGTACAACTCTAGAAATATGACATTTAAAAATATAGTGTGTTGTTATATATTTATTTGAATGTATGTATGTATATATACATATACATATGTGTGTGTGTGTGTGTGTGTGTGTGTGTGTGTGTGTGTGTAACAAAGATAGTAATAAAATACAGCAAAACCAGACTATCTGACATACCTTTTGTGAATTCTGAAAGACTTGCTTACCTGTCTTGGCAGAGTTTGGAAGTTGACTTCCCTGCATCTATTTGTCCTTTCTAGATATGATTTTGTCTGTAGATAAGGTTTGGGCATTTTCATTGCGCAGTGGCTATTTAGTTGCAATTTAAAGGAATTCCAGGTAGAAGTCATGCTCATCACCGTCCAAGTTGAATGGGATATTACCAGGAACTTCTATATCTCAATGTCAAAAAAGCCTTAAATTAATAAAAGTATCTTTAAATGCCCCCCCTAAATTACAGAAGAAGTGAATTAGAGGTATGGAAAGAATATAGGATTAAAGGAGAAGATAGAAATGTTATGAATACCCTCTAAGTATACAAAGTTAAAAGATTAACATTTAACTATTTGGAAATTTAAGTTGTGATTGTAACACTATCTAATTCAGCAATAAAACATTCAATGAAGTACATTACCTCCATCCATGTCTAGGTTACTTCAATATATTTTTAGCTAACTTACTTTCAGTATTTTCTTCTAGATGTTTGTTAGGTATTATATTTTGAGATTCCATGACTTTAATCTTCAAGATGAAAATCAGTGCTCCCACTTGAAAAGAAAATTGAGAATTTTAAATAAAATCTTCTACATAAATACCAGTTCAATATATAGAGCTTAGCAAAATGTTGGAGCTAAACTTCAGATAGTCTATCAGATAAGAGCTTTGGTCCAGTGACTTCATTATAGTAGTGTGGTACTTTCTTCCTATGATAGTCAGATTTCTTATATGAAAGAAAAAATCATGAATCTTTTGATGTGTTGTATTTAAGCCACATACTTCTAGGAGACACCTAAAGATTCTGAAACATGATCTTCTCAAGACCAACATAAAGTCACATTTTTAACATCCTATATGGTTAAATATATCCAAAGGTTTTTCACTTAGTCACTCATCTAAAATTACATTATTCTTCCACCTATAAGATATATAATGCAAATTTCAAGATTTGTTTTATTTTCTTCAATGCTGAAAACTAAACTATGAATATTTATATAACCAATAACATGAAAGTGCATACTACTCCTGTAAGGGGTTACCCCTGACAAAGGAAAATAGAGAGTTTACTCCTTCTCATTAAACAGTATACACAATTCAGAATGTATGGATTTTAATTTAAAAGATTTTATTTTCTACTGTTTAATAATATTTGAACAGAATATTTCTGTGGCTATTGTGAATGACTACCCTTGTACAAGCAAGGAATTATTTTGGTACTTTGTGGATACTTCCTGTGATTTTGCTAGCACTACACGATAATACAACATCTCATTTGCACTCTGATAACCTGGCAGGTTTAGTTGCATCATTATTTTTCATAGAAAAATGCCAGGAAAAAAACATGAAGCATTTTGAAACTGAAAAATATGGGTTTCTGTATAAATTCTTCTTTCAAATGACTTAATGGCTAACGATTTTTCCTCTTGTTTTTCTTTATTTGATAATAAGCATGCTCGTTTAACAAAGATTGAGAACTACATCATTAGCTATGTCTAGTGCTTTTTCTGTATCCCTGCCTTTCCTTAGCTTCCTGCACTCTTACCACTCTTTCTTCAAACACGTTGGGAGTCAGATTCTATAACTTGCTTGTAATTTTATCCCTGCTTCTCTTTAACAGCTCTTCAGGGATGTTAGAGGAAAGCAAAGTTTTATACATATTAAACTAAACCGTGAAGTGTCAATGTGGAATATAGAAGAGAGTTGGTCTAGTTACAGGAAAACAGGAAATGAGTTCCTTTCCTGAGATTTTAATTTAGAATATTTTAACTGAGGTGCCTGGAGCCCTCATTACCATTCATGTCATGAAAATGTGATTTGTCCTATGTGAAGAATGTGAACAAGGTGGGGACCCTTGGGAGCAATACTATACAATAATGTAGGAAGTTTGATTTTCCCTTTCTTGTACATGTACACATGCATGCCCACGTGTGTGCATGCATGCAGACACACACACACACACACACACACACACACACACACACACAAATAATATTATGCATTTGGTTGTTTGAATGAGAATATTAGGATGTATTCCCTAGGCTCATATATTTACATGTGAAGAGTTTGAAAGGATTAGGAGGTGTGTCATTGAAGGTGTGCTTGAGATTTCAAAAACCTTCTGTAGTGACCTTTTCTGCCAACTGTCTAATGATCAGGACATAATTCTCTCTGCCACCTTTCCTTTTACCTGTGTGTCAAAATGCTCCACCTGCCATGATAACAGACTAAGCTTCTGTAGTTGTAAACCAGCCCCAATTAAATGTTTCCTTTTAAAGCATTGACATAGTCATTGTGTCTCTTCACAGCAATGGAACACGAAGACAAAGCCCAATGACTCATTCATGCTTTTTCCATTCTTTTACATTTACCCACTTTCTAGTTTTGTATGTGTTATTATTGTTACTTGAAAATTTCATATATGCACATAATGAATATTAATCAAATAGACTTGTTGTGAGCACAATAGGCCTTGTTCTCACAAAGCAAGACGGGAATCATGAATGTTAAACACAGAGGAAATCTGTTGTGAGATTGATTGTGTCTTTTAGGAATGACTTACATTGAAGGCACACTCATGAGACCTCAAAAAAATATGGCTGCCTCAATAAGACATGAACAATGGCAACACCAATAGCTATGGTAATTTGAAATAGAAAGATTTCACCTGGCCTCACCCCTAAGTGAAGAACTTCAGGCAAATAGTGATTGCTGTAAGAGGAAGCATTAATCGTTCGCAGGGATGAACAACCTAATTGGTTAACTTATATTAAGGGGTCAGCTCTGATAGCATATACACACAAGTAACAAAAATGGGCTCAGTTGTTAATAAAAAAAAATGGGCTCAGTAGATTATATTGATGTATCCAAATATACAAAAATGTAACTATAATAATCCAATAAAAGGGTAATTATATTTTGTTTTAAAAAAACACACAGGATGGGATATTCAAAGTTAGAGCTATATAGCCTGTTTTTTCTAACCTAGGTCCTCAAGGTAATATACATGGCATGTTTCTAAAACTAATCTTCACGGATGGAGTGACAGGTACCTTGAGAACGTTTTCTATATATTTATACCTCAATGTGCACAGGAGATTGTTTTACACCGGAAAAAAATTTCCAAAAATGTTACTGTACTTAAATATCCATTGCATAAACTACCTGAGGTCATACTCCAGAAGTTTGAACCAACATAGGGTACAGAGTTGTGTTGAATTGGGTTTCCTTCTTGCCTCACAAGAATCATTACTCTGTTAGCCCTGCTGGATACAATGACCCCCATCTCCACTCACTATTTCTTTTTCTCCTGCCCTCTCCAATGCACCAGCATCAGCAAATTCTGTCCTACATTAATGAGAGGTTTCAAACATACTGAGTCCACTAAATGCTGTCTATATGAACAGGGACATATGATCTCTTACCCAAGCTCATTTTCCACACATGTATTCTTCATGTTTGGCTACTTTAACAAGCCATAGGAATTCTACGTTTTACAAATATATATAAGTAAACAACACATGTGGTAATTCCCTGACATATGATTTTGGTATTTTACCTATTCATATTATTATCTCCGTACAAGTTTAGTCAATTTTTTTGTCATTTGTATTCAACTATTTTGTCCTAAACATATGTGTATTTTAGATATACAAAAGTTCCAGAGGTTTAAAACTACTTGAATATTCAAATTCAAATTTTCTAGGAAGAAAATTTCCAGTCTTCATATGTGATTCAGTATTTATATACTATGTATTATTTTGTCATATTTTTACGCATATTTCTCAACATTTATTTTAGGAACCATCTTAAAAATACACTTTGCATTGAACATTTTTGACAAACAAAAAATATTGCAACAGTCTGAATAAATCCTTAGAAGTAAGAATACTAGCTAATTTACTCTCAATCTCAATTGTACCATCAGTTTTCTGTGGAGTTTAACTGAGGATTTAAGAAAATTACACAAAGAAAGACCATTTCATTGAGTAGAAATCACAGACCTTCTAGATATCAGAAATTGTTTGTATGTTTGTGTTTTCTTTGTGGTCAGAGGTTCATCATCATATTACTAAAATTCCATGTCAGAGTAAGAATTCCATTGAGACAGTCCTTTATTAGTTATTTAGCAAGCTATGTCACAATAAAGAGACAGATACCATAAGTTTAAACCCTTTTTTAAAAATTTTAATTAAAATGTATTTACATTATACAGGATAGACTAATAAAGTATTCTTCATATTCAATGACAGTTTTTGAATATAAAAATCCATTTTCTTGAAAGATCTTTGTATTTCTTTAAAACATATTATTTCTTCAAATCCAGGGCAATTCAGCATGAGAAATAGTAACAGATTCATCGTGCCATCTGCTCAGTAAATGTGTTCAGGGTGAATCTAAATATCAGGTTTCTATAACAAATTTTAAATGTTCCTGAAATTAACTACAAAGATACCGTTGATAATACTATTTGTTGCTCTCTTTGATTTTAAAATAATTAATGTCTATTTAGAGCAGAAACCTGTTTTATAAAAGAATAAGGGTATAATAATGTTTATACTAATTTTACTCTCTCTCTCTCTCTATATATATATATATATATATATATATATATGATATATATATGACATTAGCCGTTGATTCAGACTGCTTATGTAGGAATATGTCTTCAATCACATACAAATTATCTAGATGATTCAATAGATAGTACACATGAAGTCCTTAGTTCCATTATAAGAAAAACACAAAGAACTTACCTGCATAGATTTCTACTAAAAAATATATACATAATTTTGGAGAGCATACTATGCTAGCCTCTCTTCTTCTACGTAAAACTAATTCAATAATGACACCAAAACCATTTCAATTTCAAGACAATGTGTGAACAGAACAACTCACTTTCTGGAATGGTTTTGAATCATAATTACTGATAATTTTTTTGATAAAAATCCAAATCATGTAACAGATTTATAATTTTGACAAATTCCACTTTTATGAGAAACAAAATTAAAATATATAATATTTACTTTTCTAAGTACAAGATTATATCTACATAGATATTTGTGAATTTAGCTAAACAGAAAACTACATAAATATTGGAATTCTTCTTATCATAATACATATACTGTGATAGATCATTTTAAAAAGCCAGGTCTAAGTATCTCATATCAACAGACATCATAATTTCTCTCTATTTTATACCACCAAAGGGATAACTAAATTCATATGAATGTTAATATTAATGGAATCATAGAGACTTTTCAATCTTTTCCTCTGCATTGTCCATCAGAATCATATCCACACAGAGTCACTAAAGTATTACATTTCTAGTGAAAAAGAGGAGAGTGAAAGTTAAACTCTGTTTTCTATGTGAAGAAGGAAAATGTGATCCCAAGAAAGTACTAAGTTCTTCAACACATTGGAAATACCTTGTCTTAATAAACTTCCAGAGCTGGAATTATTTTAACATTTGTTAAATGCCTGTTCAGTAATTGTTAAATATAGTACATGAATCTTGACCAATCCAGAAGCCCTCTGACACAAGTTATGTTCAGCTCAACAAGTTGATAGCATTTATTAAATGATGATAATTGGCACCCTACATTGAAGCATATCATCTCTTTGTTGTCTGAAAGAGATCTAAGTAGATCAGTGAATGAATGTTTAAAATATAATATGCAACTTCAACTAAACTTCTGGCGTCGATTCAAGTTCAAAGAAACAAAAATATTCATACTGCAGGTAGCCAAGCTTGTGCCAAAATGCCAGCACATGTTCAGAAAAACAGAGTTAAATATAAATAAATGGAAAAGGTAACAGTAGGAATTCACTTGTTTTGGGTTACATAAAACATATCTTGAGTTTGTTACAATATGAAATCATTAACCCATGAAATAAAATCTGAAAAGAATACACAAGACCTTTAATTTTAAAAGTCGTCACCTCCTATATAATGTCCCAAACATATAATTTAAAATCTGAATGTATTAAAACAACTTCTCAGTATTGTACCACTTTATCCGTGTTCTTGCCTGGTGTTTATAGTATGGATGAAAATAAGTATTAGCATGCATTTTCTGATCAAAATTCCCCAATATTTCTCTTGAAAAATTAACCGAGGTTAAGGGAAGGTTCAAAAATTAGCATCACATACTGTTCTTGCATGGAACTCTTATTTCAGTTCCCAGCACTCCCATTCGGTGGGTAATCATTCAACCCCAGCACCAGAGTGCTTCACACAATCTTCTACCCTTCAAAGACAGCTGTATTCACATGCACCAACACAAAATTACAAATAGAAAAAATATATACCAATATCATTAACTGGACCAAAACAGATGTTATTATCTGTTAATGAAATATGCTCCTTATTGTTATGTTAGGGCTCATGTGTGCTTTAGGAGGAATGCCTGTGCCATCAGTTAACTGGGTATTAAATTTATCAGCAGAGTAGGGAAAGTACTTGGTTTAGAAGAAACACAGAACTTGGATCAAATGTTAATTCTGTCCTGTGTTTCCTAGCTAAACTAGGATTTTGCATTCCTTCTTCCAAGGTGGTTCCTGTCATCTAAGAGGTTTTATACATGTGGATAAACTGCTTAATTATGTGGGAGCTTTAGAGACTTTTGTGATTACACACAGCATTCTTGATTCAGAGGCGGCATGATCATAGAATGCCCCAGGACAGACTGAGGAAAATGGCAAGATCCTGTTTAAAAATAAAATAAAAGGAGCAAAAAGTGCATGCAATCTTAAGTTACATATAGACTATAATTACGTAATTATTGAGCTGAACTGTAGGAACAGCAATATCAACACTATGGCAGATAAGTACTGACTATCAAACTTCATCAAGGTATGTGGGATTAAAGGAAACACTACAGGCAAATGACTAGATGAAATAATGCTTCCATATATAGAAGCCCCGCAAACAGATGCTTTGTCATGTTGTTCCCATTACCCACCCTCTCGCTATTCATGTAGGGTAAGTTTGTCATTGTACCCACCTTTTGCTATAGTGGAAGGGGCCCCCAGCTCTCTGTGTGGAGTCAGAGGTATAGAAAACATGGGTAAGATGAGATTGAGCACACTCAGGATATGGCTGGAGACAAAAAATTTAATATAAAAAATATTAGAGAAAAACGAAGATGGCGGCGTCTGTCCTGTGCCCACTGCTGAGCTCTGAGGAATCTGGGAGACCCATGGAAGCTCCTAATGGTGTCAAGAAAGGAGTCTACAGAGCTCTTAAAAATAGCTCTAGATCAATGACTGCTGTTTTGATTTATGACTACTAAGAAGATGACAACGACAACAGCAACAGCAATAACAACAACAGGCATATCTATGGCAAGTGCTTTTAAAAAGTGGACTCACAGAATTGGGGGAGAAAGATGGTAGAACGGAACTGTACCTTTTAGATAATGATGAATTTATACCCTTTGTTGTAGCCTTCTTAGCCAGCAGGCTGCAAACACAACGGTCTTGCCAGATGAACTGTGGGGCTGCTGGCACTGATGACCTGGAGATGTGCAGTGAACTGAAGTTCCCTGAGAAACAAGTCATTACTGAATATGGACAGCCCCAGGTCTGGTGGCTATTACCAGCATGGAGTAACCAGCTGCAGCCTGTGCTACTTGTCCTGCTGGGAGACAGAGAGCACAGGGCAGCATCACTGAGCACATACTACAAGCGCAAAGATGCAGTCCAGCAAGCATTAGGCTGACAGACATTAAGGGTGGGGGAGGTGTGTGGCAGCCAAGAGAGCTCACAGAACTTGCCCCCGGACATCCTGCCTAGCCACCGCATCTCTCTGACTCTGAGCAAGAGTAGAGTATCTAACATGCGTTTCAGCAGTGGTTCACTATTTACGGTTCTTGAGAAATCAAAAACCTAGAACTAGACCAATGACTCGTTTCAATGAATATTTGCATGTAAAACGGTTTGAGCAAAAATTATACTCTGTGGCACCCTGCAGTTTCCAATGTCACTACCCATGAGTGAATATTCAATGGAGAGGCAGGAGATACAGAGGAAGAGAGCTATGAGTGTTTGATGGCAGGCCGGGATGGGCGGGAAAGAAGGTTCGATCTTGTCCTTGCTTAATAAGGGCCAACAGAGTAGTGTGCAGCAGCCAGGAGTTTGCATAGACAAAGCCCTGGAACACACTGTCCAGCTGCTTCTAAACAACAACAGGATATCTGAGAGGAACAATTCATTTTCTGGATTGGACCTCCCTGAAAGACATCTATGGTCCATCCTACAGCTGCAAGCCACTTTGTTTTCTGTCGTATGCTGCTGCAGGCCTAGTTGAAGCCAGAAGTTCCTGTGGAAATCTAAAGTCCTACAGCAGCCTCTGACCTGTTGCTGTCCATGAACTGAATCACCAACAAAGGCCATGAAGAAACCTGTAGTTGGGGTTGCTGACGGAAGCTATGTTGATGTCGATGGGCTAAGTTGATGTGAATCATCTGCACTGTCACCTGAGTCTAAGAGCAGCACTGCCTCTAAGGACCATATTGTTATCCGTGGTCTCTGTTGCCCCTGAGGCTGTGTTTATGTCTTAGCCTGTGCTACAACTGAGAGACATGTTGATGTTCATTGTCTTTACTGATACCAAAGACCATGCTGGCATCTGTGGCATGTACTGACCTAGGAGACTATGTGGATATGCATGGTCCATCCTATCTCCAAAAATGTGTTTTGGCTGAAAGTAAAGGGCAAGGAGGATACTTTTTCATGGTATTGATGACAACAGAGTTATAGTTGAGGAAGAGGGATATAGAAGGCTTCTGTGATAACCCATCCCACCACGACACTCAACTCCCCCCACCCCAAATAGTAACAACTCAGGCAGAAAGCCATGAAAGATAACTCTTAAAAATCATGATAAGGATGCGGAAGTATAACTCTTCACAATTGATGACTTCTGGCAGAGATGTGGGAGGGGAAGAACTTGGTTTTCTTCAAGGGGCTGACCATCAAGAGTTTGACCATGCTCCAGTGAGTTCAATTGGCAATATAAATTGGAAATTTTCTTTTTTGTGTTCTTCTTCTTTGGGGAGAAGGGATGGAAGTTAACAAAGGTGGTAGGAAAAGACCTAAGAGGAACTGAGAATTGAGTATGATTGAGGTTCATTATGTAAAATTTCCAATTAATCAATAAAATTCCTATTTGGGAAAAAAGTATCTTAGGCAGATAGTCTGTTAAATGTAAATGTGTTATATAGTGATAAAGAATCCATCTAGCAGTCATCTCAGTTACTTGTCTACTATGATTTCTTTTAAGATTTATTTTTTTAAAAAAAAGTGTGTGTATGCTTATCTGCCTGTTTGTCAACACTTGTATGTCTTTGGAGGTGAGAAGATGTCTGGATTACAGGTTATTGTGAACCATGTGATACGGATGCTAGACCTAAACCAAAGTTTCATAGAATTCTAGCAAATAAATTTGCTGTTTAGCCCCCTCTCCAGGTTGTTAATGTATTTATGGTTAATATATAAAAACCTGAGAGGCTCAACTATTATTTTATTTTTGTAGGAAAATTCAATTTTTAAATTAAATTTGCTTAATGATTGAGGGAAAAACAAAATGTTATCTTACTGTACCTGATTCAAAAAAGTTATCTTATTTTTTTTCTTTGACTCCAAAAGCATTTCTACATGAACAGTGCTATTAAATATGCCCTCCTATGTCAACTCTTTATTCTTCTCTCACATTGTTAATTAGCATTAAATCAGACTTAGAGTTTCTTTCTGGAATAACAATTTTCATTCTTTCCATATAAAATATGAAATATAAATAAAATGCTCTTAATATGGCCAATATTACTTTTATTAAATATTGAATAAATGGATAGAGAATATGCAAATAATGAAACATAAAACTTGATGGACATTAAAAAATATCAAATAAAAATTCATTAACTTTTTCTTTGTGAACTTTATTTGGCTCAGTTAATGTGTTAAAGTCTAGGAGCATCAAAGGACAGTAAACACTTGAATTAGTGATAGAGGCAAGTGGACCTGATCCTAAACCACATCATAGCTACCTATTGACTGACTGGTATCTGGGCGGGTATTGAGAATTTGGAACTCATCAACTACATCACTCTAAGATGTCAGCCTAACATAAACCTCAGTTTTGTCCAGTAACAATTGGTGATATAAAACATATCATAAATTCTCTCAAAACTATGTATATTTTGAATGTATAGAGTTATTAAACATTAACTCCTTCTTTTACTTGTTGATGGAAGAAAAAAATGCTTATTAGCTCCTTAGATATACTCGAAGTCAGTGTTTGGGAACGGTTTCATTTTATCACAATGGTGTTTTAACCGAACATATTTACTGTATTTATTTTAAATACTATTTAATCTGTTCTCCTGAACATTATTTTTTTACTCTTTATTTCTCAGAAGTACATATTTACTTTGTAAATTTTTTGTTAAGTAAAAGTACAGTAAATAGAAGTTAATAAAAAGGATTTTGAATGCTACATACTGTCACAGCGTGAAGTTTGGATACACCAAATACATTACATGTTGCTAACTTTTAGGTTCACAACCTATGCATCATATTTCACTACTGTAAGTCTCATTGCCTCATGTATTCAATGAAACATCCTCTACAAAAACACACATGGAACAGTATGACAAGTGCATATCTGATGTCATATCACCACCACATTTACATTTGCTCTGTCAATAATGAAGTCAAGAGAATTAATCATTTCTGCTATGGATCTCTAAAAATTCCATTAAGCTTGTGAAAGTATTGTTTGTTAGCTGCCAGCGAAATACAATAGCTAGAGATTGGTTAAACTTCCAGCTTGAAGATAAATGCAAACAGAAAACAATAAAAAGTAGGGTCTTTTTTACTCCATTTTCTGATTATGTCTTGTGAAAATGGAGATATTCTGAGTAATTCTATCCCTAACGCTTCCAGGCTATTTTGATACTGGGATATGGTGTTACCTTTGATACATCAATTCCCTTCTTCCACTTCTTAACTTTATTAATACTTTCTTCAATTTAACCCACATATTTCAGTTCAAACAAATAGTCCATTACCTAATAACTATGTAGATACATTTACTTCAATTTCATAGAAAGAAGATTTGAATTCCTAGTGATTTTAGGCGTTGTTTTAACCCACTTCATCTCTAATCAGAGTCCCCATGAATCAAAACAAACTTCTGTCTCTTGGTATTCATGCTCATATCCCTCTCCTTTTAGTCTTTCCTTACTTCTGATATGACCTTTGTTCCTCCAGAAATTAACCTGGTGAATTTTTACACATGACTGATGTGTCAACTTAGACATCATGTTCAGTCTCACCCTTGCCTGACCTCATAACTCTGAGACAGATGTTGTTCCTAAGATGTCTCATAGAACAGTTCTGCTTTTACAAGCATGAATAATTACATGTTTAATTCACCTTACCAGATGGTGAAAAACCTTTTCACCCTTCAATCTCCAGGTATGAGTGCCTGCCACTGTAGTAAATGAAAATAACAACAACCATTTAATAAAACAAAAGACTCAATGTTTCAATAGAAACAAGATTCAAAAGAAAGCTCTTGAATTAAAGGTGATATTCTATTTTTTTATTTAGGAAAATGTGGGAATAGATTAAAGTCAACTTATTAAACATATTTCTTTAAAGTATGGTCCCAGTTTATTATTGAAAATCAATATTAAACGCAAAGAATCATAATACAAATATATCTATAATAGCTATAAATCACAAATATAAAAGACATTATATTATACAAATTAAATGAGGCCAGTTAGCACTCAGAACATAAATATAAGAAAAAGTAGAGAAATAAGAACCTCATAGATTACCATATCTATCAATTATATTTTTCACACTTAGAATTTACAAATTAACATAACATGAAGGAAAACCTCCATGAACAATTAGGATGAGGTAGACAGGGTGGAAATGAATGGACTTTTTCAAATAACTGTCATTTTAAAAACTCATCCTCTTATCATCATGTTTTGCTTATATTCCCTCTTTGATTCCACACCTTTGTCCACTAAATAAACATTTAAATAAAATATTTATTTATTAAATAATTGATTAGCAATTACTGTGAAACATTAAATACTCATGTGAGTCTAGTTCATTTGCTTAGCACAATGATATGAGATGAAATTCAGTCACACCCAACTGATGCAAGGCCCACACAGCTAATTTTGAGAGAACTGGCATTCAAACTTTCAAAGAGGGGCAGAAGTAAAGCATTACATAAGAAATATTGTAAAGGAGAATTCCAAAATGAAGCCACTGCAACCTTCCAACACAAGGTCCCAAAGGTAATGGGGACACACAAGTTAATGAGAATATGCTTGTCAGGATCAAGTTTGTAATGAGCAGACATAAGGCAGATTGAACCATCCATGTGAAGCATTCAGCAAAAAGCATTTAGGGAAAGTTTAATTGTCTGAGAGATGGAATCAAATACGAACCTGGAAAGAAAATTAAAGGAATAGAAAAATGCCAGTCATAATGTAAAATAATGAAGCCTGGATTCTATGAACTTAGACAGGTTTTCAGCTGATTTCCAAAGAGCAAAATGTAAAGAATGATTTGAGAATTTATTTAGGAAAATGTGGGAATAGATTAAAGTCAACTTATTAAACATATTTCTTTAAAGTATGGTCCCAGTTTATTATTGAAAATCAATATTAAACGCAAAGAATCATAATACAAATATATCTATAATAGCTATAAATCACAAATATCATATCATTGATATGTGGAAGGACATTAACAAGAACTGTAGGACTTACATCTCTAGTTAGAAATGATCTACCTCATCCAAACATCTCCACCTGCTTTACCTTTTAATGGAGAGGTGTCATCAAAGGTCCACAGGCTCTATGTCAGGAATGCTTTGGTATTGAACCGGAAACCAATTGGCAGAGATTTTATAAGGCTACGTATCTGCTGTTTTAAAAATTGGACAAGGCAGGCTACCAGTAGGAGCAGGGCTTATGATGGCCAGTATGGAGCCAAGGAGGGGTAGAAACCAAGCAACAAGGTGGTTTGAATACCAAGGGGTTGGTGTGTGGGGTGCACTGAATTCTTGGAGACACCAGCAGAGATCTTGGAGCATTCTTATTTCTTTTTCCACATGCCTAGGTTTATTAACATAAAAGCAGCATTTCTACCAGAACATAATGCAAATCACTTCTTATTCAGCAGTCCTTAAGTCTAGATCTCTCTCCCCTTGGAGAGCAACCCCTCTAGGGAGTTTAATCTGTCATTGAAGGGACTTGAGACTTCATAGTGGAGCTTACCCTGGAAGTCATTGTCCAAATGGTGTGTCTGGCAAGGAAGCTGTCATGAACCCAGCAGACCCAAGGGAGATTGCTGGTCCTATTCCTTCCAAGAAGGGAAGGAACATCTCAGTTCTCTCTCTCTCTCTCTCTCTCTCTCGCTCTCGCTCTCGCTCTCGCTCTCGCTCTCGCTCTTCCCCCCTTTCTTTCTCTTTCTCTCCTTCTCTACTTTGGTCGAGGGATTGTGATTGGGAAGAGTGACAATTTGGTCTGGTGATTAGTCTGTCTTTGTAATGGCACCTCTTTGCATGTAGGCAAAAGAAAGAGGGGCAGGGAAGGCACCCCATATTAGGCAGAGAAGGTAGCCATGCTAAGAGGAGTTATCCAGACATGGTAGCAACCTTAGTAGCAAGGTGCAAATATAATACTTGTGAAATATATTGAGTTTTTAACATGACTTTGAAACTTCTGATCCCCAGGGAAATATTTGAATTTTACATGCAAAAGTGATATCACAATATAACAAAGATAATATTAGAAGTGTTATCAACACAAACTTTGTCTCATTTTCATATCCAACTAAATATCAGAATATTTTAGTACTATAAATTCCGTAAGCATTTTATTATTGACTTTGTAAATAATAATGTATAACCAATAAGAGTAATAAAGATACATTAGAGCTTTGTTTACAGCACATACCTTTGATCTCAGCATTTGTAAGACTGAGAAAGAGAGCCCTTGGTCAAGTCTAGTATGTAGTTTGTGCAGAGCTTTTCTTAATTATAGCCAAATAGCTTTGAGTTTCCAAACAACCTGAATGTGAAGTTCAAGTGGAGAGATGCCTTGAAAAGTTCTATGCAAAATACAACTAAAGGGAAATATAAAAGTAGTGATTCCAAAAAATAAAACATTAAAACTTCTTTCCTTGATGACTTAGGAAGGTATTAAAAGGTGTTATTAATCAAAGTAAGGAAACAAGTTAAGCCAGATGAGTAATTAGCTGCCAGAAAATGAGTTGAAGGAACATAAGAGAATAGGTAATATGTAAGCATTATGGGTACATAAGTACAGATGTTTGTAAATTAATAGGATAATAAAGCCTTTTCCACCCAGTTTTAAAAGAGCTGGGAAGAAAAGAATCGAGAGACAGAACAAATTTGGTGGAATAGAGTGGAAAGCAGGAGGAATGCTTTTTCTATTACCTGCTTTTAAAAATAATTCCCATTTAAATACATAGAAATGCTCATGTAAAATGAAAATTAATTAGAAAAAAAATGACCCACGTTGCTTTTTTGCTCTTTGTTCTAAGAAGTGAGAAGTGAGATAAAATGATTCCTAAAGAAAGTCTCAAAACCCATCTGTAGGATTAAGCACTCCCTACCTTCATTATTTAAGGACAAACAATAAGTAGCTTGCCCACCTGCTGTTTTCTGTGAGGCAGTGGTTGATTGCTAAAGTGACCAGTCTTCTCTTATTAAAATTGCTGAAATAATAAAATTACGCTTTTTGTCCTTAAGTTCTTAGAAATATTTGTTAAATATCTGAATGTAGAAATGATTAAATCATTTCAACTAGAAATGACAAGGGCACCAATTCTTCCACAGAAGGCTCTTTCTGCAGAGCAAACATGTAAATGGACTGAGATTCACCTATGTGTGGGGATAACCAACTACTTCTATTTGTTTTTGGCATGAATATTTTATTTATTTACATTTCAAATGTTATCCCCTTTCCAGGTTTTCCATCCGAAATCCCCTAACCCATACCCTATCCCCCTGTTTATATGAGGGTGCTCTCCCACCCACCCACCTATTCCCATCTCATGGCCTTGGCGTTCCCCTACACTTGGGCATCAAGCCTTCACAGGACCAAGAAGCTCTCCTCCCACTGATGTCCAACAAGGCCATCCTCTGCTACATATGAGGCTGGAGACATGGGTTGCTGCATGTGTACTCTTCCTTTGGTGGTTTAATCCCCAGGAACTCTGGTTGGCTGAATTTTTTTCCCTATGATGTTGCAACCCCCTTCAACTCCTTCAGTCCTTTCTCTAATTCCTTCATTGGGGACCCCATGCTTTGAACAATGGTTGGCTGACAGCATCCGCCTCTATATTTGTCAGGCTCTGACAGAGCCTCTCAGGAGACAACTACATCAGACTCCTGTCAGCAAACACTTCTTGGCATCCCCAATACTGTTTGTATTTGGTGTCTGTATATGGGATGAATTCTGAGGTGTGGAAGTCTCTGGATGGCCTTTCCTTCATTCTCTTCTCCACATTCTCTCTCCATATTTCCACATGTGAGTATTTTGTTCCCCCTTCTAAGAAGGACTGACATATCCTCCACACTTTGGTCTTCCAACTTTTTGAGCTTCATGTCTCAAATTGAGACATGAAGGGTCTGTGAATTGTATCTTCAGTAATCTGAGTACTTGGGCTAATTCCCACTTATCATTGAGTGAATACCATGTGTGTCTTTCTGTGATTGTGTTACCTCACTCAGGATGATATTTTCTAGTTCCATCCATTTGCTATGAATTTCATGAAGTCGTTGCCTTTATTTAATACTGAGTAGTACTCCATTGTGTAGATGTACCACATTTTCTGTATCCATTCCTCTGTTGAAGGACATCTGGGTTCAATCCAGCTTCTGGCTATTATAAATAGGGCTGCTATGAACATAGTGGAGCATGTGTCCTTGTTATATGTTGGGGCATCTTGTGGGTATATGCCCAGGAGAAGTATAGCTGGGTATTCAGATACTGCTATGTCAAATTTTCTGAGGAACCTTTAGACTGTATTCCACAGTGATTGTACCAGTCTGAAATCCTACCAACAATGGAGAAGTGTTCCTCTTTCTCTACATCCTTGCCAGCATCTGCTGTCACCTGAGTTTTTGATCTTAGCCATTTTGACTGGGGTCAGGTGGAATCTCAGGGTTGTTTTGATTTTCATTTCCCTTATAACTAAGGATGCTGAACATTTCTTTAGGTGCTTCTCAGCCATGCTTGATTCCTCAGTAGAGAATTATCTGTTTATCTCTATACCCCACTCAATTTAATTAAACCACTTTGCCCCATCCCCTTCTTCTCTCTAGCCTTTCCCAAGATTTATTCCTCCAGACCCTTCCATTCCCTCCTTCTCTCAAACTGATGGACTCTTTCTCTTTGAATGTATGACTATCATCGAATGATTGGTATATATCCTCTTAGTGCAAAATAGTCTACATTGAACAACCAAAGCAGGTGCTTACCCATGGTAGAAGTAGATTTTCCTTACTCTTGTAGTCTTTAATTGCCTTTAGCATTTATCTACCAGTGGGAATCCATGAAAATTTCCAACTTGGAAGTTAATGTTTCCATTGACATTGCCAATTTCCCACTTTTGTTTGAGCAACCTTTTGTGGGAACATAAAATGTACACATATTGTCCTATTCTGGGACTCACATTCTTTCTTCTTTGTCTTCTGCTATTTTTCCTGAGCTGTAGATGCAGGAACAGTGATACATACATTCGTTTGGGAAAAGCTGTCCACCATCCATACTTTTCTTTCATGGTCCCCCATTGTAAAGAGAGACTTCTTTGATGAAGAATGATAGCTAAACTTCTATGTGGATTTAAGGATAAGATAATGTAGCAAGGGATTATGCTTGGCTGAGAAAGTAGTGATAATAAATATGTACTTGTGACCTAGCCCTCAATCACCCTGGGAAGCCAGCTTGCCTGTCAGCACTGGCGTGGTTTCTCTCCTGTCGAGTATGTCTGATGTCCAAATCTTACAGATAGCTCGTCATGCTATACATTGTTGTTCAAAAGTGTTTCAACTACCCAGGATTGTTTAACTGATCACCTCTCTTGGCAGTTTCTATAGTACTTTCTGGTACCATAGATGCTAGATTCCAGAAAAGAGGCTTTCATGTTAGATCCAATTCAAACATCTGAGTCTGTATCTTAAAGGTGTGGTGCATTCAGCCCTAGAAACCTACCTTCAACCCCTGAGAGGCAACCAACTGCTACATTGTTTTGGGAGTTATGTGGATTACCTTCACTAACCATGGAACTTTCTGGTACTTGATACTATGTTTTTGTTAGCCTATGATTGTTTTAAGGGATATTATCAACCAAAGTGTCTTAACTACACTAAAGTTCTTTTATACATATGCAAATGAAGTGTTTGGCTTTAAAGAGTTAAACAAGGGAGTAGCAGGAGTCATGCCTCATAAAATCCGAGTTGATAATTGTGGTCAAAAGAAGCAAATTATCACTGATCAAAGCTTAATACATTTCAAAGGACAAAGGGAAATTGAGACAGTTAAATTATAATTGTATAAATCTCGGACAACTTTTAATAGAGCATACTTTTCATTGTCAAGTACTGATGATGCCATGGAAAATGATTCTAGGAAATTTTCTCTATAGGACAAAACACCAAATGTTGGAATCATGATTCCAAAGCAAAGTGGTTGTCTTTTAGGAGCAGGAATTATAGTTGAAAGGCATAGTAGTTGAAAAGGAATAATTCCTCACAATTTTCTCCAAATATATTGAAGCAAATGCTACAGGAAAATTAAGGTGAGTGTAGAATTCACAGCAACCACTTAATTTGGAGTGAATTAACAGGCAACAATTGTGTACAGATTTTAATGTACAAGGCTCTACATGCTAGCAAGACACATCTGATGCAGTAGATCATTCTCCTCCAGAAATTTTGGCCAAAGCTGGAAAGGGTTAGAAAGTGAATGGATAGTGCCATGTGTTTCAAGGGTTGCTGTGTGACTGAGAAAAATTAAGCTGTACATAAGAAGAGGGAAATATATACTCAAAATCTCAAACATGGGTGATATTGTCATGCAGAAACAGAACTCTCAATTTCTAACAATGACAAGAGAGCTGGAGCATAAATAGTTTCTGGTGAATGGGAAATGAAGACAAAATGTTTGTGTGAGCATCAGATCAAAACTTTGAAAGATGATGCTTAATTTCCTTTAACTATTCCTTTCTTAAATCAGGAACACAAACATGGTGACTGGAAAATACCTTCACTGTACAGAATGGCAAGTATTTAAAATAATATCCTGAATTATTAGTTTACATGAATGTTGAGAAGGTTATCTATCTTAATGCTTTATTGATAACAGAGATGATGATCTTATACTTAATACACTTACTAAAATGAAAGTATTTAGGGATATATAGGGTATGAATGTAAATCTTTCCTAATCTAGAATAATACTGCTAACATTCTAAAAGGAGAACTGTGGATGACTGACTAGAAAAATATAGACCATCTAATTAGACACCTAGTAATTGAGAATAACAATGGCATAAATTCTGACACACTCACAGCAGTAATAAAGATGCAGAATATGTTTTGTAAGATGATGGAGAAAAGAAACTGACCAGATATTTTTTAACTAATTAAATTTGGAAGCTGAGAAATGGAATAAATTTTAAATATGTCCTAATTTTTCATCAAAAGATTACAATCTGCAAAGCATTTAATTACTTTCTGTGTATAAAGAAAAATATGGTCTGGTTGAGTAAATCTGTAATTTTGTTCATAATAAAATGGCACTCTGTGTGTGTATGAATAGAAGGAATCTTTGCTTGATTACATTGAGGGGAAGCCCAGAAAAAATATGGGATTCTACCAGAAAGACTCATCACATTGAAGGATGTTTTATAAACTATGTTCTTGACTTAATCCTAAAATAACTAATAACAGATAGAATAATAATCTAAACATGTGAATTAGGGTTAATATTAGTCATTTGTACATTTGTGGGCTAAGAATTTAAAACTTGTATCTAGTTTGTGAGACAAGATAGCCAATTTTTATTTGTGAACCACACATTCTATTATTCTAATTATAAAACAAAGGCATGTGTGTTTCAGTACATGATGAAAGACATGTTTTCTTTATCTGTATATGTTACTTTAATAAATACAATTTTGAGAAATTAATTATGCAGGGAGATAATAAACAGCATTCTAAATATATATTTAAAGTATTATATCCTTGCAAATTTCACATTTTCTATTTATATTGATCATGATTAGAATGTGACATGAATATCCTGAAAGAAACTAATCACCTAACTGATTAGATCTAGGAATAAGCCCATGAGATAAACCTCAAAATTGGCACTGTTAAAAAGGGATAGAGCATGAGACAAGGTGTGATGCAGCTAATCTATTACTTCTTCTACTACCTTATTCTTCTACTAAATTGTCATAATACTAAATAATTCTTATAGTTCACTGCATTTCTCAACCCTATCAAAAAAGCCTTTTCTTACAACAGATTAAAATTAACCCAAAACTCTGCAAATAGTCTATGTCAAGAGAATGTGTGGAGAGTAGGTCCATAACAGTAGGTACATACACACACACACACACACACACACACACACACACACACACACACACATATATATATGTATATGTATATAAGTATATATGTGTATATATATATAATTTGTTATTTACATATACAAACATGTTTATAACATAACACTATCACAAATGCTGAGGTATCTCCATTAAAGAAGAGGTAGAAATATTGTAATAGCTAGAAGTAGATGATAACACAAGGACACAGATATTTGGACACAAAAGACAGTGGTATATGCATTGGTCTGGTGCTACTATATATTCAAATGCTAAATTCTGTACCCCAAGATCTGACTGTTCTGAGTAAAAGAGATACTCATGCATACTAGATTTCGTTGTGTAAACCTTGCCTGCCCCCAAATTATCCCAGATAGGTTAAAAAGATTCCTATAGCCTGGGCTGCACAAAATAGAGGGGGAAGAATAAAGTTTAAGGGCTTGGGGTCTCTGGTAGGGACCAAGGTGAGGAATGAAAGGACACAAGGAAAGTAGGAAGCTACCATAGGGTAGGTGGTGTATGCAACCATGACTGAGAAGGCTGGCCTTTTGGAATAGGGGATATTATGTGGTTATTGATAGGGAAATAGACAAAAGCATATAGGGTTGATATTTTTCCAACTTTAATATTTAGGCTTAGAATTTTTCAAAATATACTTTAATTAGGGTTCGTAAATGATTCAACCTCCTTTACCAGCACTATTACCAGAGATAGAGGAAAGTAAAAGTTAATAGGAAACAGAAATTGTAGATCTCTTCAGAAATAGTTCTTTGAGGTGATTCCACAAATCTTTATCGTAAGTCCAAAACTTCAAAGACGAATCAGTAATGGCAGGCCAGCCCCACCTGTAAACATCAACCATGAATCAGCATCAGCAGTTCAATCAAGAAAAACAAAAATATAAAGGTCCTGACAATTCAGCAAGTGTCCACAGAAGCAAAAGGAGGCTGCTATAATACCTTAGAAGAACCTTCGTCAGAGATTAGGCATACTATATCCAGCAACTGGTGGAAGAAGATGCAGCATCTTGCAGATGGAGAATTCTACAGAACATAGACTGGTGGAGGGAGGAGAGTATATGAAAGATAGAGGAAAGCAGAGAAGCCAGGGACACTACAAACTTGTCCCACAGATCAGGACTCATGGAGGATCACAGTGATCCGGAAGCCTGTAGGAGTCTGCCCAGGGTCCTCTGCATATATGTTATGGCTGAGTAGCTTGGTTTTCCTGTGGGGTTTCCCACAGCCCTAGCAGGGGCTATTCTGACTCTTGCCTACTTAAGGGATCTTTCTCTTCCTACTGAGTTGCCTTGCCCAACCTTTATGTGATGGTATGTGCCTCGTCTTATTGTAGCTTTCTATGCCCTCTTTGTTTGCTATCCCTGGAAGGCTCGCTCTTTTTTGAGGGGAGGTTGAATGAGGGAAGATCTAGGAAAAGAAAGGTGAGCAGGGGAGAGTGGGAGAAGTGGAGGGGGTGGAAACTTCTTTTGAGATCTAATGTATGAGAGAAGAATAGAAAAATATATATTTAAAAAATCTGGACAGCAGGGTGTACCCATTGCTATACAGTACATTTTACCATCTTTCCCATTGCTACAGACTCAGAACTTAGACAGTGTGCAGAGAACACAAAACCTCCTTCTAATTGCCATCCTCAAGCCTGTAATACTGTCTCTTTTTGTACAACATTTATTTCTACTCACTCTCTCTCATTTCTTTTCTATTTGTTCTCTGCCACTTATATTCTGACCATAAGGATATAAAATCCATTTGCGCTTTCACCTTTTTAACTACTATTTCCCCAGTCCCACTACTTATAACACATTATACCTGTGTGCTTGGGTCAGTATTTGAAGAGAAATCAGATTATGCCAGCATATTCGTTATAGGTCTCGAGGCAAAGAAAAGAAACCAGTGAACACTTACGGGTTAAATTTTATATTATTCCCAACACAATTATAAGAGTACTATGCAAAAACTTCTGGAAATAAAACTCTTTTATACTTTGAAATTTCAGTGTCCAGGGCATTCACAACTTTAAAATAGTCTGACTGTAGGAAGTTGTTAATAAATCCCTGAAGGTATCTTCCATATTCTGGGAAACTGAGCACATACAATAGCAAGCCAGATAATTCTATCTCGTTCCAGTAATTGCACCAATTTGTGTGAAAGATAGAAATGTGCCCTTTACTCTAAGAAAAATGAAATTGAACATCCCTATCCAGTGCCTGCAGCCAATTGACTTTGTTCTGGGAAAGATCTTTACAAAATTTCATATTGCCCAAAGTTATCAGTGATGTCCACTTGTGTGAGTGTCTAGTCTTTTCTAAGTTTTTTCAACCAAATTCCTTCATTATTTAAAATTTTACAAACATTTCTGCACCCCAGGAATATTCTAGATACAATAAGTGCTTCTATGAATACTAATGTGAGGAGAGACCTGGAATTGAATTCACCAAATGTATTCTCTTTTCACATGTGAATATATATTGGGCACATGATGACATGGGTAACTTGGTAATCTAAAGAAGGTTGTAGGAATGACTCCTTGGGATGGAAATGAGATACACAGTGTTCAAGTTTGAAATCTATACATATGGAAGGCATGATTACCAGGAGAATAGCACTAGAAGATGGAGATGGGGAAGAAAAAGATTGATACAGAAACAAGTGAAAACAAAACAGAGACATAGTATCTTCATCTAGAGAAATGGCTGACTTTACAGTAAACACATTCTTCTTTGATTCTTAGACATTTTAATTGCTCCTGATACTTTATGTCTACTTTACTCTGTAGGTTACTTTCAACAATCATGCTATTTTTGTATATTAAAAGAGAAATGTCAATAAAAATATTTTTCTATATAGTCTACCATTATTTTCCTGAAACTATTTAAATGAATTTTAAATACTATCTACTATATAACAGCAGTCACCATATGTATATCTTAATATTGAGTATTGAATCAAATACATCACAAATATCATGCTATTTTCTACCTAGTTTACAAGATGTAGTGTGTGTAATTTGATATCTCTAATAGTACTGCCAGTTTATAAAAATATACACAAGCTAAGACATATTAAAATGAGAATTTATCTCAGAAATGAAATGTGATCTTTGTGTATTCCATAACAATTAGAATGGAATAATGTTTAAAATTTGTCTGAATTAAACAATTAAAAATAGTCTCAATAAAAATATCATGAATCAAATATCTGTATGTTATTCCTCAAGTTAAACCACACAGTTTTGAATATATTGAGGAAAGATGGATAGAATAATTATAGGCAGATTATATATATATATATATATTTATATACACACACATATGTATGTGTGTGTGCAAATACACTCATTAAGCCAGTAGAATTTTATAAAATGCTATTCAAACTCTTCCACACACTTTATAAGTTGAAGTACCCGAGATTCAGATGAATTGTGTTCAACTGAAGGTAGTATTTCTGTGTCTTTATTGCTAGTGAGTAAATGCCAAAGTTTAAGCCAGTATGAGATGAGAAGGTGGGATCTTTAGGAGGCCTCACCATCTGCCAGTACCTTCCTTATCATTCACAGCCGAAAATAGAAACTAAGAGAAAATTTACCTTTTACCCAGTAAATAAGGATGGTGACTATGAAGAGGGTGGGATAACCCGGAGAGCACACAGAGAGCCTGGAACATGGCCAGTCGGGCTGTCTCATCATCTTACAGCAAATAAGCATTAGATCACACACATCTACTGAAGTACTTTACAGTAATAATGCTTATTCTTTTAGTTGTGTGGCTTGATATAGTTGGATTAATTTCACACAGTTGTGAAACAAAACTGAGTAATATTTTATACTGCCTTCAACATTTTAAAATGTTGCTTCAAATGTCCTGTTGTTACATTCTAAAGAATTTCCTATGAATAGAATGTTTCTTTATGTAATCATTTTTGAGACTCATTCATATTGTGAATAGGTATAGACCAAATTTTCTTTTTCTTACTGAGTAGATCCCATTGTATTACCATGGCAATTCCTTTAATCCACTCTGCAGAGGGAAGGCATTGGAATTTTGTCCATCTGGAGGCTATCACAAAAGCCCATGCAAACTGTGTTCAGTAAATCTTTTTATTCACATATGCTCTTTCTTTTTGACAAATAAGAGAAATTCCTGGGTCATGTTATAAATGAGTGCTTACTTTTAAACAATTTATCAAATAGTTTTCCAAGGTGACTATTTGATTTTGTCTTTCCTACAGCAATATATGATGAATTCAACTCACCACTTCCTTGTCAACATTTGCTATTATCAATCTTTTGAGCTGTCTTTTTACTACTATTACATGAGCACTTTTTGTGTATTTAATTTACAAACCTGTAGGGATTACTTATTTTGTATAGTTTACATAGTCTGACTACTCATTATATAAATTTAATCTTTATTAAAAATGTTATTAATTTTTAAAGTTTGGAGTTTCTTATTGAAATTAAATGTCCATTTGTTTTCTCTATAGATATATATGGCAGATAAATGTGATGTGTGATTATAATTCTCTCTATATACATATATATACACATATATATGTGTGTGTGTGTGTAGCATATAAACCTATGCTGTATATACTGAATATATGAGTCAGTTTATAGATAAATATGTTAAATATTTTCTCTGAATAAGATGTTGTTTCTCTACTCAGTTCACTGTCTTCATGTGATTAATGTTGTTAAATTGAAACAAAGTCCATGGGATGTAATCAACTATGATTTAATTTAGAGAGGAAATGAAATGAATGTCTGCTTAAAGTCTTATGTTCTTTAGTCTTATTAGACTACTCTATTCTTCTTAGGTTTCAGTAATATCTGTATATTCTTTGTTCATGTTCATGAAATCTACTGTTAATAATCTAGAAAGGAAACATGATAGATAAGCATTTTCTGTACACCCACCAATGTGTTTGATAGCTTTCCTGCTGTCTAAGTTAGGGTTTTATGGCTGTGAAGACAGGGTGCTTTTATAAAGAAATCATTTCACTGGGTCTAGTTTATAATTCAGAGGTTTAGGGAAGCATGGTGACATGAAGGCAGATTGGTGTCCAAGTTCTCTATTCATACTTTTTCCACACATGATATGCAAGTTGCTCGACATTGACTTCTGCTGCTTTAAAGACCATGACCAAAGGGAAGTTTCTCCGCCCTTAATCCTGATCAGAGTAGCACAGACTGAAGCCAAGGTAGGAACACAAACAGAGCAGGAGCCAGAAGTCAGGAACTGACAGGGTGAAATTCAACACTGTACACTGGCTTTCTCCACAGATTTAAATCAGCTACCTTTCTTAAATACTCTAGTGCCATCTGCTTAGAGTTAATATTACCCACATTGTTCTCTGCCATTTCAACATAATTGGTCAACATTTTACAAACGGCCCAATCTGATAAAGGCATTTCCTCTATTGCCATTCCTTCCTCCCAGACAGTCTTAGCTCTTGTCAAGTTGACAAAATCATAGCCAAAGCACACCTTTCAAAACTCTTTTAAAATTTATCTTTAAAAATTCCATGTTCATATTCAGTGAGTCTTGATCAGACTCAGTCTTGATTCCTATTCCAACTTCCTGGCAGAACAGTACCTCATTTTCCTTCTTTTAGGATTTTTGTCTATTTATTTTAAAGCTCACTGACTCTAACAGCCCTACCCATATACACATCCACTGGAACACTGGATCCACCTCCCAGTGACCACAGACTACAAGAAAACAGTTACCTCTCACAAGATCAGCTGT
This sequence comes from Rattus norvegicus, assembly GCF_021556685.1. Lineage (NCBI taxonomy): Eukaryota > Metazoa > Chordata > Mammalia > Rodentia > Muridae > Rattus > Rattus norvegicus. The sequence continues at coordinate 63,151,080 of NC_141548.1, forward strand.
CAACTTCCAGTTGATTTCAATCTAGGGATGGAGACCCTTCCTTATTCAGGCTGGAATCTATAAGTAGTTTGATCTACTCTAGGTCTTACGTATGTAATCACAGCTGCTATGAGTTAATGCAAGGAACAGCTGTGTCGAGCAGGCCTCCATCTTATAGCTCTTCTTCCCGACATTTTTGCCCATAAGTTCTTTTGCTCTTCTTCCAGTGTTCTCTGTACCTGGAGAAAGGGAGAGGTGTATTCGGCTGAGCACTCACGATCGCCCAGTTTCGGAGGAAAATGTCTTCCTTAATCACCACCATCTGCAATAAGAAGCTTCTCATAAGAATAGCATTGATCTAAGGATATAAACACAAACATTTAGAGGACAGATTGACAATATGACCATTTAGAAAAACGGTAGTATTCATTTCTCTCCTATGGCCTATGTCAATTGCCCTAGCTGTCAAATTGATTATGTTGACATAACAAACCTGGGATCCCTCCTGTGGTGCAGGCCTTCAATCTATTTAAAAAGGCAATTAGTTATTTACCTTAAAAACATTTTGCTACTAGTAAATTGGTTGGCCCATCTCGCCTGCCAGGTTAGTGCTGTAGTATGCATAATTTAGTCCCAGATATAAACTGTTATCCCTCAGCACCTCCCAGCATTTTGAAAGTTGGCCAGCAGGGAGTATCCTGTTCAGTTGAATACTGATTTTTGTGTAATGAAACTATGCCGTGTAGTGTTTTCAACAATAAAAGTTTTGTACATAAGTTTGCAATGACAAAAGCCTGTATTGTGATGGGAGCCCCTGGGGCCTTTCTGACTGATAACTCACATAGAAGTACATGTGTTTGGAGCTAACATTCTCATTTAGTTACCCAGATGTTCTGGTAAAAGCATCATTCAGTATGAAAAGTACTTCTCTTCAAACTCCTTTGTTTTTCTAAAAACGTTTTTAATTGGTATTAAATAGTTTAATTTTATGAGGGTTCTGCATGCCTTTATTTTAGGATAATCTACCTTCGTCCCTCCTTCCCCACCCTGTCCCATTCCCATCTCAGCTTCAATGTTAGCTCCCACTATTCTCTACTTACTCTTTTCAGTCACCGTCTATTCTATCCTTACTTATAATTTATTTTGAATCTAGATTACAAGATTATAGGCCCCCAAATTGTATCACCATTCTCTCTTTCTTTCCGTAGACTGCCACCTACTCTCATTGTACACCAACACATACAAGCCTTTCTGGACTTTCCCTTCTTCCAGTTCACCTGTATGCTAAGATCCTACTTTCTAACTTCATCCCTTCAAACAACGCCCTATTTCTAATTTCCTGGCTTCTATATTTACTCAGTGTTAAATAGACAAAAGATTTGAAGTTACGGCTTTTATATGAGAGACAACAAGAATCTGTCTTCGGGTCTGTCTGATTCCACTTAGTAAAAATTTTGAAGCTCCGTAGGTTGACACACAAATTTCATGATGTCGACTTTTTTTTTCTTTACAGAGAGTTGATATTCCATTTTGTACATGTTTCATTACATATTTATTGACTGATGGACACATAGGTTTATTCTGCATCTTAGATATTGTGAATAAAGTATCAATAAACATGGATGTGCAAGTAATACTTTATAGACTTTTTATAGACCAGTGGTACTCAACTTGTGGGCCATGACCCTTTTGTGAGTAGAATGTCCCCTTCACAGGGTCACATATTAAATATCCTGCAAATCATATATTTACCTTATGATAAATAAAGTAGCAGAATTATAATATGAAAGAGCAATGAAATGATATTATGGTTGGGATTACCACAACATGAATAACTGTATTAAAGAGTCATAATGCTGCGAAGATTAATAACTACTCATCCGGAACACTTAATTTGTTCTCATGAAATCAAAAATACCTAAATACTAGGATTTCTGAAACACTCTTGCTAATGCCATCCCCTAAAAGTACATATTCAGTTGTTCACTTGCTGTTTCTTATTTTATTGTCTTATCAGTGCTTCAATACTGCATTTTGCTTTGCCTCTGAAATTTAAGTCTTCACTCCAGTGTTTCTATGCATAGCAGTGCTGCCATAGTTTTACAATTTTCTGAATTAGAAACCAAGATTTAGATTTGCTTACCTTTTCCAAAACCCAGGTCGTCACTCCAGATATATTCAATTATCATAGCAATAATTTATGTCAGTTTCCCATACCCCTTTACTGAACTATAAACAATGGGAGCATATTTTGTCTTTATGGAGACAATGATGAACTATGTGCTACATTTGGTGACTTATGCAAAGGATTAGGCAAATCTTTTCCCACTCAGCTCCACCCACAGCCCTAGGGTCTTGCAAGTGTTCAGGCTGTTCATGGACTTACTCTCTATCCTGGGCTCCCCTGGAACTATTGACTCTTCTGTGTCCTCTTGCAAGCACCACTATAATTGTATTCTTTAGAACTCCTAACGTCACTCTTTCTAGGGAAGCTAACGAGAGAATATTACTTGCTAATCTATTATAATTTGTTCATAGCATTATTGTAGTGTGAGTATAACTAAATAACAGCATAGAGAACTGTGGAAGATATTATTCTTCCTTATGTGTTCTTCATCTTCTGCTGCACTCAATAACTGTACTAACATGATCCACTATGCCGTGCTTTCAGCAGATCCATGACATTGACGTATCATCCCTGTTGGTTCATAATCATGCATACGACATGATGGCTCCACCAACTCTCACAGCATAGAGCTCGTTGACAGAGATACTTCTGAACTTCTAAATGGGATAGCCAGCAGTTCCTGGATCTTCTGTTTTAGCACTCATTTAGTCCCCATTCAAATTCAGGTAAGAACTTCTAATACTTGATTTGCTGATGCCTTTGTTTATAAGCTCATCATCTCTAAGCAAAAATGTCCTGATGATGCAAATTTGGTTTCCTAATTAGTGTACATGGCTAGCTAATATAGCATATTATAGCAAGTATGGTTAGTATTTATTTTATATAGTGAATGATTCGATAAGCATGTATTATCTGCCTTTTCATTGTGGTATTCTTCAATATAACTATGGGCAGTTTACTTGTATCAATTTGTTTTAACCTGAGTTCTAAAGATTCAGTTCAAATCTTTAGACTTATGCAAGTTTTTTTTTAGCTACACATTTAGGTCACTTGGATTAAAAGGATAGTCATATGTCCAAGAAGATATCATGAACAATTTCTGGAACTTGCAATATGCAATCTAGTACTCTGGGCAAGCCACAAGTCTTTAAGGCCCTATCTCATACGAAAAGTAATGGTACCTGAGTAAAAATAGCATCTGTATAACCTCTGGCATCTATGCTTGTGCACACCCATGAATGCATACACACACACACACACACACACACACACACACACACACACACACATAGCATGTCTAAGCACAAAACATGCGTACATATAACCTACAAATCCACATAAAAGAATAGAAGCATAGAACAACTTGATTCAATAAATAGAATGCAATTTGTTTCTCTTGACAATGTTTAAACACTCCATGTAACACAGGTTTTTTAAAGAGCCCTAACAATACATTGCTTTGGGAACACAAAATTTCTTGTAAAAAAAAAGCCTATAATATATTACCTTATACCAAATTGCTACACTGTTTAATATTTACTGAAGAGTTCCTAGTTACAGATAGATTTATTAGATATTTTCTCGTTATCATCCCTAAAATCATTCCTGCCATTTTGGTCAATCCAACAGAATAGCAACCTTTAAAGTGGTTTATATTATGATTTGGGGTTTTATATCATCTTTCCGTGTTACATAACAGAGATTCTTTTATTTATTTTTTTAAGTGGAGGATTCATATGACCTTAGGAGACAGATAAAGAATAATATTTATTCACTAAACAGCAAGCATCTTAGTAATACAGACCGGGTAAAATCATTTTATTCTCCACATGAAAAATCATCTAGAAGAAAAACCTGATAAATCTTTCTGTTATAAATTACGGTTTTATTGCTGCTTGCATTTATGGTTAGTTGAGGAAAATCAGTGTTCAGCTCTTCCCTGCACATGGATATTGAGCCAGCTGTCACAATAAACCAAAATTTCTGAGTAGTAACCTAAGTCAAGGAAGTTGCCAGCTTTTTATGAGCTAATATTAGGCAATGTCTGCATAAAATCATGGTGTCATTGAAGGAGTCTGTACTATGATATCAGAATACAGATTTGGGTTCTCCTTCGATCAAGGCTAGGTACTCCACTTCTTCATGGCATGACCTCAAATAAATTCATGAAACAATAATTGATCTGAGCATCAGAAGGAACGTTTACCCGTTTGTAATGTTCATAGCTAGGCTTAATTATGCTGTTTCACATGGACCTGTTTACCAATCGGGGCTTTCTTTCCTAATTGCATACAACAGTTGCTAATTATATGTAATGTGCTGACTCCTAGTTCCCCCAATAATTTATTTGTGCTAGTTTTCTTGTCATCTGGGTAATCATTAATTTCATTTGCCCTTTATGAGGCTTTATATGTTTCTTTTTGTAAGCATTCCTTAAATACTAAATAACAGTGCTCCTCAAATTTGCCTCCAATAGGTTTAAAAGTAAAATCTACACATTAGGAAACTAAGGATCAGAAAATATGACAAATATCCTGCCTATATTTTTTGTGGTAATCAGACAAAATATTGATTGTCAGCCATGTTTCTTACAAAAAATGTGCTTTAAATATAAGATCCAATACCTGTTCATCTAGCTTGCATCTATGCTTGGTTGTAAATGAAAAATCAAATATAACAAGAATTTAAATTATCAGCAAACTAAAAAAAATAATATAGGAGACAGTCCAGATATAAGTGGTATCTCTGATTCTCTGTGAGGATTTTTGATTATTGTTTTAATTATCTTTCAAAGTTTTATTCTTATAATTTTGTACTATACTATACTATTAAGTCCTCACTTTGACTCTGAAGTACTTTGATTTTCATAAATTTATTAACAGTGCCATACCCTCACTATAGCTCCCTTTGTGCTTTTTACCCCCAGTTTTTTTTCAGTGTTTCCACTTAGTTAAACACTGTTGAAATACATAGTCTACTTTTCTCTTAAGAAATGTGTTCTCCAGAACCTCATCTACAAAGGTATTACTCAATACTTGGGTTGTGACCCATTTGGAGGTTTAAAGACAACACACCATTCACAAGGATCACCTAAGACCACCTGAAAACATATATTTACATTGTGATTAATACACATTACAGTTAAGAATTAACTAAATATGAAGTAGCACAATTATAGCTATGAAATAGTAACAAAAGCATTTTATTGTTGGGGGTCACCATGCCAGAAGGAACTTGCTAATAGCATTGGGAAGGTTTAGAAATACTGATCTACAGGTCTCAAAGTCAAATTGTTAATCTTTCTCATAAAATATGGCTTCCTAAAAAAAAAACTAAAAAAGAAACAAACAAACAAAAAAAACTATGTGTAGTTTTTCAGCATCTGGTGGAGCAGAAGTCTGAAAGTTTGAACTGCATGGTTGTCTACATGAACATGTTGGAGGATAAAGCGCACAATGTCTGGGCATCTTCATCACCTGATGGATACAGAGATGAGGCAGAAGCATAGGGCTGAAAAGAAATTGTACAAGTTTCGGAGAGTTTGCCTACAGACCCCAAGATTTGTATTTCCAAGTAGATTATCTATACATTTTACACACTGTAAAGATTTCTATTTTAAGGAATGAAGGTTGGGATTATTTAAATAAATATTAACACATTCTTTGCATTAGGGAAAATTTTGAATTTTCTTTCAAATTCCTCATTGGCTTATTTGTATCATTTCTAAAATATAAATATTCATAACTTTAATGTAATGTTGTAATCTGGGCTGAAGAGGAAAGAGCTTTAAGTCTCTCTAGGCTGGGAAGGGACTAAGGGACTAATTATTAATAGCAGATATTGTTTTGCAAAGTTCTCAGACAAAAATGTAAAATAGACTGCATTAAACTATGCTGTACAACACAGCAGTTTTAGTCCTTGTAATCTACCCCAATTGCAAAAACACACAAATCTGCTCATAGACATCATTGCAAATGTATTCTGGATTGCCCATGTAAAATGTCCTCCAGTAGAAGTGAATATATAATGTGGGTTTATTATTCAGTGCTCAAAGGAAGTGAGATATCAAACAACAAGAAGTCATGGAGGAAATATATGCACTGCACTGGAAACTCACATGCATTTGCTGTATGCTATCTGATTCCATCATTACAACATTCTGGAGCAGAAATACCTACACAAGTATTGAGATTTCATGGTTATCTGTAGTTAACAGAGCAAGGTATGTGTTAAGGAGCCAATATGGACTTCTAAGGAAGTTACTTGCTTGGCAGAAAGCCATAGTGATGACTGCATTTTCTTCCAAAAATTACATACTAGGATCATATGTGGATGCTAGCCCAAACTAGAGTAATGATGTATTGACATAGATTGAGACATATTAAGGTGAGAGATAAATTCTGGTAGGAGAGGCTGTGTAGACGTGGGAGGTCAATTTTAACTTTAATTTTTGCACATTTTTTTCATACATCTAAGATAATTCTAAAATATTAAGCTCACTGAAGTAAATACTGTAATATGACTCTTCTCCATTATCTTATTCCCTTCTCTTGCTACCTATCAGTTAAAAGACCCAGAAAACATGTTTACATGTATCCAGAAAATACAGTCAATCTCTTTAGAAGGAGGAGAATGAGAGTCAATAAGGTGGTTACCTTAAATGGCAAGGCTGTATCCAAGTCTTCCTCCAAATTTCTAACTACAAAATGCTCAGACTGCTGTTCAGAAACAACATCTGCACTGGGGAGGTTTCGATATCCATTGCATTAGGCCTGTTGAAAAAAATGGTATTTGTGTTAAGTGACATTGATAACACTGGATGATATTCGTGGTATCTTAATATATCTAAACAGGAAGATAAGAAACTATTAGTACATTTGAATTGTAATAAATGTTTGTGCTGAACATAAGGTTGACTGCTCACATACACATCAAATAAAACCATACAAAAAAGAATATGAAACAAATCCTCCTATTAGCTGCCTAAGATAAACTTATTTTTCTCAAGCCAGCACAGCATACAAACAAGGAACATAAAATCTTTGGTGTTCTGTAACATTGTGACAATGTCTATTCAATGACTCAGATAATCAGATTTATTCTTACAAAGGAATAACGACCATATTTAACAAGAAGGTAATATTACTCTTAAATAGACTAATATTCTATAAAAGATTATATTAAATGTGGACAGGTGATACTACATACACTAAGCTACTATCAGAATTAGCGCCATTAGATTTGATTTCAGAGTGTTTGGTGTTCTTTTTTCTAAATGCCATGTGTTTCATCCTCAGTGTCTTTTCCTTATAGGAGGCTTTGTTTGTGTCTTTTCTATATCAAGACTACTTTCTCTAAGGTAACATTTTGAAGTGCACTTTTAGTGTCTTTTAAAGGTAGTATAGTCCTTTGAGTACCTGGGGAGAGCTAATCTTTACAGACTGTTTTATCACATGCATGGGAAGGATTGCTAGTGAAATTTTATATTGCTGCCAGTATAGGAGTGAGAGGAGTAGAGAAAGATAGCTTAATCGAAGGTTATCCACTTAAATCATATCTGCAGTGAAGAATTCACTGCTAGAGAGAAAACCTCAAACAAACAGGATTTGACATTTTAGAACCAGTGTCACAGCATGAAGTTTAAATGGCCTATGCAACTTTGGGCCTGAAAAGGATCTGGAATTTTAGCCAGAACAGTCAAGACAGTACTGTAAACAGGTCAGCATTGTGCAATTTGTTTGATTAAGACTAGTTTTCTCAGTATAGGTCAAAACAATAACAACTTCAAAACTATATATCCTCGCAGATTCTTATTGCATTTTATATAAAAATTATGAATCATAAATAATTCATATTGCAAGTAACCAAGTAGTTTCTATGTTTATATTATGACAGTGCAACAATTTGTGATTTCTGCAAGTTTTTCTGGATGCATGGATGTGAGTTCTAGGAATAACTTGTAAGCTTCTTTGGGGCACCACTTTATAAACGAACAAACATAAAAGCAAACACCCAAAAAACAGAAATTCGAAGAAAAGGATGGAGACAGAGAAAGGTGGGAAACAGACAAATATGGGATATTCTCTGCTTCAAAATTTTTCTCCAGGTTCATTTAAAAAAATAAGTAGCTATCAAATGATTATAAGTGATATAAAGTAATGAATGGTTTATTCTTCTACTTAGAGTACATACTTTATTTTCCCTTAAATATGTGCTCTAGCTCTTGAAGCAAAGGAAAAACCCATCAATAATGTATGAATTTGAAAAACAGTTTCAATGACAAACAACAACAGGTCACTCTATAATCAAACAGAATGCTCATTTGTATGTTGACTACAACTACACCTTGTTTCATCACGGCAGAGTTAAAAGAATATGCTAAAATATGTATCCTTAAATTTTAGCAGAAGAAAGTGGGGATGATTTCCTTATTTAGACTCAAGATTTCCTTTTGGAATTGGAAACAAAGTGGATGTAGAATGAACTGTGTAATAGCAGTGACATAAGGTTCCTGAGTTGCTACAGAAGCTTTATGTAGGTTCTCCTTACAGAATTTTACTGTACTTGTGGATTTTAATGAATCTCTTCCTGTTATAGGGAATTTAGAATTTAACATAATGGAAGAGCAACATAGTCCAGATCTGTAACATATACAATATATAACTAACCAGATCATTTTAAATTAGGAATATAGGAGAGAAAATTTGGAAACACTTTAAAATCATGTGAATATTCAATCAACTACTGGAGAAAACATAGTATTTTCCATCTTTATTACATGGCTTGTGGGAAATAAAATTGACACTTGAGAATATTTTGTATATAATTACAATTTAATACATCTATATTTCCAAGGAGACATTGGAGATGAGAATGAAGAGAAAGGAGGGAAGAAGAGAATGAGGAAGGAAGGACAGAAGGAAGGAAGGAAGGAAGGAAGGAAGGAAGGAAGAAGGAAGGAAGAAGGAAGGAGTGTAAATAATGCCTATTTTGCTTACTTCTACTGGTGTATTTTCCTATTGTCCTATAGGATTAAAGCAGTTCTTCTCAGTCTGTGAATCATAACCTCTTTCCAGGCGGAACAACCCTTTGACAGGGCTAGCATGTTAGTTATTCTGCATATAAAATATTTACATTATATTTCCTAACAGTAGCATAATTATAGTCATAAAGTTGCAAGAAAATAAATTCATAGGTGGAGGTCAACATAACATGAGGAAATATATTCAAGGATTGCAGCAATAGGACATGTGAAAAAATACTGGATTAGAGGACCATATATTGGCAGAGGGTCATTAGCATCTTTTCTCCCCTTTTCTCCCAAAGCAGATGAGGGTCATCTGCTTGTGCCTCAGCAGCAGTCCTTTAGTAGGAATTAACTAATACCTGTGGAGACACACTGCCACAATCTCTAGCACTGTTACTGAAGTTTTCTGCTCTAATTTATAAACCATTTGTCTGGCAAGGAGCAAGGGAAGATCCTAAGCTCACAACTTAGGATCTCAAAATCAGTAGAACATGAGCATTGATAAAGGACACACATTTTATTTTGAGAGGAGAATTTTGACTCAAATTACAGTTCATAAGTCTTTTCTTCAGGCTCTGGTTTCTCACTTAGAGCCAATTTTATACCTTAAATGACTTCAAAAGTGATTTTATAACTGAGAAATAGTGACCACTGTCCACCAAGTCGGAGCTATTTCTGAGTAGAAGCCATGAAACTGGTACAACTTACCTGCTCCCTGTTGGCCAGTATTGAGATTGCCATAGACATTTTGAATTCTAGTATTCCATATAGGACACATGTTTTAGTCTATGTAGTGTTGATAACTAAGAAAATCCCTCCAAAATAAACATATTCACTATCAAAATGAATGGAATATCCCTTACATTTTAAAGAGTATTTTTAATGGCAGCTTCTGAGAATTCTATGATTGTTCTAAGCATAGTCAAATAATTAAGTAGAGAAACTTGTTAGAAGTGAGCAATTATTAAATGTTTAAACACAAGCAATGCTTTGTTAAGCCTTAGAAGTGAAAGGGCTTTTTGATTCTAAAACTGGATGGGTTGCAGAGGCAGATTTCAGGGACCCTTTGGATGTCATTTATTTATGAAATGAAGTATCTTTTATACTTTGTCTTTTCATGGGGATACTTTCCAAGAACGGGCACAGGTAGGTGATGCTCCTAGAATTGCATTCTTATGGAGATTATCAGTTCCAGTGTTCAAGAAAGTGGGTGGGTTTTGTTTCTTTTTCTTACTGAAAACTCTACAATGCATTTTGTTTGTTACATGGATATAAAGAGGTGAAGGCAGAACTCTCATGGAATTTTCACCTAGACCCAGACATATTAGTTGGATTTTCACTTTGTAGAGTAACACTTCTGTCTGTGTGTTTTACTCATTAGAACAATTTGCTCTGTGATTCCTCTGCTGTGATCTTCCGCGTGTCTGAGAATTTTATTCTAAATTATGTTTCCTATTAGAACATATTCTAAACACAGACAACAGAGTGAGTTGCTTTCTTCTCATTTAGGAGCACTTGCAAGATTAAAAATCAATTGGAATAATTTTAAAGTCGCTGTTTGGCTTCAATGTACACATTTTGAAAGAAATTTCCTTAAAAAATTCTGAAGCTAGGAAGACTATCTGTTCTTGATGTAAAAAGAAGGTGATGAAATAGTGACTGTGATTCTCTCTAAGGAGATTCCATCAGTCATATTAAGGAAGCAGCAGAGAAAAATAAATCTGTGAGTTAATGGAAGAAAGCTTGCATTTAGCCTTTAAAATGGTCTCTTTTATATTAAAGTGCCTTCCTTAATATACACGAAGAAATCATGTTATATACTTTTTTCCTTAATAGACACAGCCTGAAAAGAATCATATTACAGGACAAGGTAGATGCATATGATTCTTTTTGGCCAGTTTGTTAATGAATAGAGAACAGAATTTACTGACTGTCCTATTAGTGCAGCACCCTGTTATGGAACAAATGTGTCTGTTTTTTAAAATAAACAATTGACTAAAAGTTGTAGGAGGGCTGGAGAGATGGCTCACTGGTTCAGAGCACTGACTGCTCTTCCAGAGGTCCTCAAATTCCAGCAACCACATGGTGACCCACAACCATTTATAATGAGATCCGATGCTTCTAGTGTGCCTGAAGACAGTTACAGTATACTTACATATAATAAATAAAAAAAAATTCTTAAAAAAAAAACTTGTAGCGATGTTGAGTTAGGATGGATACCTTCCTTTATCACTGACCTGGGATCCACCGCAGGAGCCAATCAGGAACCACTCTTTCCCCTGGTCCACCGTCTTCCTAATCTATATCCCATACCTCCTCCCCGTTGCCTCCAGTCTCCACGAGGATGTCCCCAACACACCTATCCCCACCAGACCTCTAAACTTCCTGGGGCATCCAGTCCCTTGAGGATTAGATGCATCTTCTCTGAGTGAACCCAGACATGATAATCCTCTGTTGTATATGTGTTGGGGGCCTCATCTCAGCTGCTGTATGCTGTCTAGCTGGTGACCTAGTGTCTGAAAGATCTCAGGGTTCCAGGTTAATTTAGACTGTTGGTCTTCCTACAGGGTTACCCTCCTCTATTGTCTACAGTTGAGAACAAGTATTAAACTTACTGATTGATGGATTTCCTAACACCAAGGAATTTGTCAGGGGTGTTGCTGTGTATTCAGGGGCTTTGCCTGTTACATTTTGTGGACAATTTACCTGAAATGACCGATGGAATAAATTAGAAAAATAGTCCAGGGCTGTTTTAACTCTACCGAGAGTAGTTGAAAGGTGTTTCATATTCATAGACTATGAGTGTGAAAGTCATAGACATTTCAAGCAGGGTTGTCTAAGTTTTATATTTTATGGAAAAGCAAATTATATAATTGCAAATTAAACATTACATCTAAGCCCATGTCAGATCACTGCGACCTGATGGGATTTGGAGCTTGTAAGTGAATAAAGTGTGGAGAGACTATCTTGTGTATTGTATAGGTGTATCACCTGTCAGTTAAAAAGTATATGGACTATCAATTAAGTAGGAAATAGGGGTGGGGCATCCAGGAGGTTTAAAGGATTCTGGTATAGAGCCAGGCTTTGAAATCTTCTGTAGGTAGATGTAATAAGACAGATGCATGGTTTGAACACAGGTAACCAGTCACATGCCAAATGTTGGTTAAAATAAATGGGTTTTCATAGGTTATTATTTTAGTCAGAGGAGAGTCTAGTTATATGGCCAAGGTATTTGTAATTATATTTTGAGTCAGGGATTCATTTCTCAAAGTACGTGGGAGAAAGAACCAAGACCATAAGTTCCACAATAAAGCATCTTACAAACGGTACAAGATCAGCAGAAGATTCAAAATAATGTTCCATGCTTTCAATTTCCTTAATACGCTCATTTTAGAATTATGTCACATTCACTAAATATTTAACACACTTGTGTAGTGTTCAATCTGTGACTTTACATTAGATCAGTCTATGCTTTTTCCATTGTCAGTAAATCTTTTACTTAAACATTTTTACTTCCCACTCTCTGCTTTCTTAAAGTATTAGAAACAGAGAAAATAATGTATATTGAATTTGAAAACTATAACATGTCACACATGATAAATACTGTTTAAGTGTGATCAATATATTTCTGACTATTCTAACTCACTTACAAACAAGGATATATCAATAAAGAGTTGCACAGGGAAAGAAAGCTTAGACCCCATTTTCTGTTTGTGTTTGATGGGGCAGGGGATTTCATACTGACTTCAGCATTCATCATTCTAGATGTGCATCATATTTTATCAATGATTACACATCATAAAATCCCTGACTGTTCCATACATTGCCAAAATTCAAACTGTTGCCATTTATAAATATTTCCACATTATAGAACACATTAATCTAGGTGAATTAATGAAAGATTCCCATTTTATCCTGCGGTGTTTCCTATCTATTCTTAGGGGAAAAAAATCAAAATTTCCACGTTTTGTCACATTTTCAATCTTGAAACAAACATCTTTAAAAATATAATGTGGAATTGAGAAGAGTCACAAATC